>NC_135325.1:104381347-104686764 GCF_048772815.1 Callospermophilus lateralis
TGTTTGGTTTTGGAATTTGAACATCCCTGAGCTGGATATCAGAGACCACCTGTGTTCTGTCTTGACTCATACTGACTTCTGTGTCTGTGGCCACTTCATCTTTCTGGGCATCAGATCATAGGTATTTATGAATTGAGTAGATTAAACTCCAAGTTCCTTCTCCATCCCCATGTTCTAAAAGTCTACAACTCAACATTAAATAAAAATTGATGCTTGTATCTCAAAACTTAGCTAAAATTAGAATCTATATGGCCCATGTTAGCATGTGGTTAATTCCTTTGTTCTAAAATTGTTTTTTATGCATTCAGTTTGCATCCCTGATACAGAAACCATGGTTTATGTACCTATGTTTCAGACCAAAACCTAAGCTGTGGCTGTTTAAGGTAGTGTATGATTTTAAAATATCTGTGGTGGTGAACTGATCCAGAAAATGAGAAATCTGACTACTGATGTGACCTCACAGCTGTGATGTGGAGATTAGCAGTGCAATATACATTAAAAGTGGCACTTCTTTGAACTGGCTAAATAAGACATAGTATAAGTCCAGAGTAAATACCCATATCAGGATCAGTTAACTATTTCCTTCCAAACATTTCCACTGTTCAACAAATATGAAGTAGTATGATGGGTCCTGCTAGCTCCTTTGAAAATTTGTTTTTTCAAGAAGTCTGGCATTTCTATGCCTGGCTATAAAAGCATAGTAAAAAAGACTTTCTCAGAAAACTAGCTCAATAGTAGTCACCAACATCAGTCTTCTCTGGAGGGGAAAGTGCCTCCTGTGTGGTTTATGGTAAAGGATTCCAGACATACTTTCAGTTCTCAATCCTACTAATAGCATCTCTCCTTAGAACTAGTCAAGGTCATTGAAATTCTTATCTTGGAACACCTGCATACATTGGAGAAAAGACTTAGTTTGGATGGTGAGAAGGAGGAAAGAGAAGTGTGTACAGGACATTGAGGGACAGCGAGCCCAGGAAAAAGAGAGGAAAAGGTTATTTAAGAGAGAAGAGTTTCTTTATGGAATATCTTTTCTTTTCTTCATTTCATTTCTTTTCTATCCTTTACTTTGCTTTTTTTCCCCAGTGGCACTGGGCTAGAATTAAATTAAGAGGGGCTGGGAGAGAAAACATACTTTGCTTCAGATGGAGCAAAATGACAATATAACTTATAATGGTAATGTTGTCATTCTATTAGATTCTTGGCATATCACTTCATAGTTCAGCCTTCAACTTACTCAATGGAATTCAAACACTTTTCACCATCTCTAATGCTACAACTTTAGTCCAAACTACCATCATCCCTCACCTGGATATTTTATCAGCTTCCTGATTAATTCCTTTGTTTCCACACTTGTCCCTTACATCCATTGCATAGCAGCTAGAGTGAACCCTTTAATATATAAAACAGATATTATAACTTCCCTGCTTAAAACTCTCCAATGGCTTCCCATTGAAAATGGAATACAATCTAAAGTCTTTTGCATGGTCCATTGCCTATCTCTATGACTTTACATCTTACTATTCCTCTCCCTTTGCTGCCCACAGACAACAATCTTTGTTCTGTTTTTTTGAACATCCTGAGCTTATTCTTATCTCAGAATATTTGAATTCACTCTTCTGCATAGAACTTATGCCAAAATGAAAATGAATTTTTACAACATATTCATTTTCAACCTTCTTTCACTAAATGACAAAGTCCATGAGGGAAGGGACCTTGTCACTCTTGATTACCATGGCACCTTAATGACTTGGCCACAACTGAAATGTAAAAATTGCCTAATAAAAGATTTTTCAAAAGCATGAATGAATGGTAAAGGGACTCAGCAAGTGAGGAAAAGAAATGTTGATGAACATCCAAGAAGGCCCAGCTGAAATTATCTAGCATGGCTATAGGAACTGACATCATCTTGATTTAATGGTTTCCACTAGAAAAAGCTCAGCACCTCAGAAGCAAACAAAGACATTGGAGGAAGCTATCCAGGGCTTAGTTTGGCAAGGCAAAACACTTTAAGTATCTCACAGTGTTAGGGAGTGTGTCATCAAAATGGCTGCCCACAGCGGGAAATAATGTACCAGGAGAATAGAGACACTTTCTTCTTTAACTATAAAATATCTTCTCTGACAACATTAAGAAACTAATGAACCATTTAGCTTTAGAGTGGACTTCTTACTCCGTCAGATGTAGCCTGCCTTATCATATAGGTCCTATCTGGAAAAGCCCTTATAGCATTTAAGACTTTGAAGAACCGGGGAGAAAATTAAAGGAACTCCTCTCTGGCTACTTTCACCTGGTCTCTCTACAACTCTTAAGCCCAATACTTGGTTCTAAATCTTCCTTTTCCTATATCATGAAGGACCCAACCTCTATCAAAAGGTCATAATTGAGCTGATAACTAATCTAATTCACAGTAAAATGAGAATGATTGAAGGCCTTACCCATCCTGGGTTGCAAGAACATTTTGACAGTGTCCTTCCTGCCTTAAATCAATAAATAGTAAATAAGATGGAAGTTTAGGGCCATTATCAGTGCCAACTTTAGCTAGGTTTAAGGTCATCTCCAGCAGGCCACATCCCCAGGCTCCTCTGTTGTTCTATTGAATATCCATGTGGAATTAGGATATATTGGCAGCACTGATATCTATTTAGATTAAACTTAGATTAAAGGACCTCTGACTACACAGGATCAGGAAGAACAATGAAATCTCAGAACAAAAAGTGTGACTCTAATCGTCACACATCTATCTGGCCTTTGGCATGCCCTCCAAGGAAAAAGTGTCCCTCCCTAGAGCATGAGGCCCTAAGGATAGATTTCCCAGTGCATCACTTTTGGATCCACTAAGGTTAACATGCAGGGTGGTTGCTAGGATACTACATATAAATCAGGAAAGAAAATATCACATAGTAGTCGGTGCAGGGAGGCAAGCACTTGCTTGTTTTGCAGACTACGTATTGGGGCCGTTACTTATTAGCATCATGATTAGGATCATTTCCAACAGTTCCTGTCTATTTTCCTTCTGGAAACTAGGATGTTATTGCATTTCAATTGGTAAAGAGTGTTTATAATTCATATTTTTTGAGTAGTAATTGAATTTGTGAATGTTAAGCCTCATAATTGCTACTGAGGAATCTATTAATGAGTAAGGAGGCTGGAGTGTGTGTATGTGTATTTTTTCCATGACTATTAAATGGTAACTTCAATTTGGGAATGAAATCACCCTCCATTGATTTCCAGTGTATTCTGCCATCGTCCAGATAGCACTTTCAAAGAGTTCTGTAAATGAGATTTGTAGCTGAGGTAATTGCTGCTGCAAAAGCATGCAATAGAAGGCAAGCTTTATAACTGCCACTTTCTTCATGTTGTAACTTAACTACCTCCTTCCCAAATCAAAGCTGAGTGGGATAGAAGATAAAGTTCTATTTGACATTTGACCTTGCCTTTTATGTTCTGTAGGGAAGAGACATTCCAGACAATTTTTCAATCCTCATCTCACTTTTTGGTGTTAATTACCTAACTGGAAAAATAAACTTTTGAACAAATCAATTGGTATTAATGAATGCAGTTTCATCACTCTCAGATTTGGGGGTTGTTATGGTTTAGATCTGGAGTGTTCCTCAAAGTTCATGTATTAGGCAATGAAGCAATGTTCAGAGGTAAAATGATTGGATCATGAAGGCTGTAACCTCATAAGATTAAACTATTTGATGAATTAATAATTTGAATGGATTACTGGCAGGTGGTGAAAACTGTAAAAAGGAGGGGAATGCCTGGAAGAAGTAGGTCACTGGGGTTGTGCTCTAGAAGGGTTTATTTCTCTGTGCACCCTCCTCTCCAATTCTGCAACCCAGCTACCATGAGTTTTCCTCTACCCACTTTTCCATCATGATATTCTGCCTCATCTTGGGCCCAGAGAAATGTAGTAAGCTTGAGCATACTGGGCAATGGACTGAGATGCTTAAATCATGAGCCAAAAAAAACTTTTTCTCCTTTAAGTTGTTCTTATCAGGTATTTTAGTCACAATGACAAAAAGATTACTAACACCAGATTTCTTTTCTCCAAACTAACAAACAGCAACTAATCCTTTTGCAATGATTTCTCAGTGGTGTTACCAAAGAGAGCATGCATGGCTCTTTCCCAGATGGGACTCATTATTTCTAAATTCTATGCTCCAAGCCTTGGTGAGGTGGGAAGGAAGGAGACTAAAAATCATCTCCATAGACTAATTTCTGCCTTCATTTGATGCCTGAGTGATATGCATCAACAGTGAGCATGCTCAACCTGGGTCAGTGACTCAAAATCAGATTCTATATCAACTACCTCTACGTCTGAATGCTTGGGGAGGACTCATTAGGAAAATATGATGTACCTGGACAGGCCCCTCTTGAGCACCAACATTATAATTAGAAGTGTGAAGGGTACAATGGTACCATGCTGAATCTGTATTATATCTTTGCACTCAGTTCTATTACAAATAATTTATACCTATGTGCCTCCCTCTATTTCCTACATCCCATCCTAGTTTAAAATTTTGAGGAGAAAGTGGGTAAATATTACATACTTCCTCAGCTTCCTATATTACCTATAGATGCTTACACCTAGCAAGTGCTTAATTAATGTCTGTTGTAAAAGTTTTTGTCACTGTTATACAAAAGAATAATCAGGTAAAAGTGTTATAAGCTCCTTTACTGTAAATTGAACATGGTTGGAGGAGACAGAAACTACACTAAAACAACATTGAAATTTTGCTAATTTTGATAAACTTGCTGTGTGTGTGTGTGTGTGTGTGTGTGTGTTTGTGTGTATGTGTGTGTGTGTGTGTGTGTGTGTGTGTGTGTGTGTGTTTCAAAGAGGATGGGAAAAACAAAAGGCTTTTCAAAACATTTAAATTCTTCAGAGTATAGGTACTAATAAAGATGACAGAAGAATAACATGGATGATGGCTAAGGATCTTCTCTTATTTTCCATGACATAGATTTCTTTCCCACCTAGACCCTTTACTTGTACAAATTAAGATATGTCCTGTGGGGTCAGTCAGAATCAGGAAACAATGTTTTGGACTCTAGCAGTTGAAAGAAGATGTGAGGCATGGTTGGGATAGTAGACTTGCTTTATTTGGAGGTGGTAGCCCCCAGTTCCAGCTGCCTGAGTTCTTAGATAGGCCTTTTTTATATGCAGGCCTATTATGTTTATATTAGCTATCCTCCCAAATAAGTGGGTTATAAAAAGGTTTAATCTAATCAGTACATTAATTCTCTGACATGGATTAACTTGATGGTAATTGTAAGCAAGGTAGAGTTTAGTGGGAGGAGGTGGATCCCTGTGATGTGCCATTGGAGTATATATTTTGTGAGTTGAACTTAGCTCTCTCTCCACTTCCTGGTGCCATGTTCCCAGCTGCTTTTCCCATCCAGACTCTTCCATCATGATGTTCTGCTTATTATTTCAATGCTGAGGAATTCAGCCTGCCAGCAATGAACTAAGACCTCTAAAACTATGAGTCCCAAAATAAACTCTTCCTCCTCTAATTGTTCTTGTCAGGCCTTTTGGTATAGTGGCAAAAAAACCTGACTAAACAAGACCAAGGAAGGCATGTTTCCAACAGGTTACATTAGTGGATGTATGCTCACAAACAAAATGACCTTGAGTACATACGCTGAATTAGTATGTTTATGCCCTTGACTACATACTAAAAACAGCTGGCCAGAAGCTTTGGTGAAGTAACCTAACTATAGACATCTTGGGCTTGCCCGACAAGGTCCTAGAATGCCCTCCATCATGACAGAATTAGCCAAGTCAGACTTCCTGTGAAATCTAGTCCCTCTATAGTACTTAACAGGGAACTACTTCCAAAGAACCATAAGAAATGTAACAGAAATGTCAGCCTCAAATTTATCTGTCATGGTAAGCTATCTATCATGAAGTTTTCCTGAGGCAGGAGGAAAGATTGGACTCTCCCTTTCATTTGTTTTTCTGTTATTGGCACACATTGCTAAGAATGACTAAACGCTCCTAGTTCCAGAAAGTCCTAGAGGATGACCAATGATTGTCAAGTATTTAGGAATTATTCCACTCACCTTGATGCAGTGGTAGAAGAACAGCCTGTCTGAAGGATTAGCTTCCTTGTAACAAAGAAGGCATCTTTACTATCTTTTATTTTATTAATTCTTATTTGTTCCTCCCACACTTCCCTAACCATTTGCCCAATTTGTTTGACAAACTTTAAATGAAGAATAAAGTTTGATGAGCACATAACTACAAACAGGACCAGTTTGAGTCAGGAATCCAGGAGTCACTAAAAGAAATTCATGTTGCAAGAAATTAAGGGAGGAATTTAACCGTGAATCAGGAAGTCTTGTTTTTAGGACTTTTGCAACTTGATCTTTGTTGTTGTAATTGTTGTTGTTATGATTTTTCTTTCTAAAAATGCAATGATTTTGCTGAGGGGTAGGCATGGCCAGTGTAGAGAATCAAATCTGTAAATTTCTAAGCAAGAGAGTTAGGTAGCTAAAAGTTAGTCAAGATCTGAGAAAAGTAAGAGATGAGATTTCTGAAGATACAACTGTTTCCAAATAGGATAATAATAAAGTAAATAGTAAATGTTTTTTTAAAGAGGTTTCAGTGTGTAATAGGTGGACTACTGCTGGTTCCTAAGATCCTTTTGTGGCTCTATAAGATCAAGACACTCTTCATAGTAAAACTAAGATATTTCCTGCCTTTTCTATGTTGAAATTTTCACTGATAATACAAAAGCAATGGTGGTAAATTTACTGACCACTTAGCATAAATCAAGGCAGTGGCATCAAATTATACTAGCACTATATTAAGTATGTGCTATATACAATATGAATAATAAATACTGCTTATATAAGTTCATCAATACATTTTCTTTTTCAAGACATATCTTGAAAAATAAAAGATACTGTCTCTATTAACAATTTTTTTGCACACAAGAACATTTTTTGAGTTTGTCAAGCATGTTAAAATTTCATGCATTTTTCATGTCGCAACAGAAATCTCAGATACAGCCTTCTCTACATTGACACCTATATTAAAGTACAGTTAATAGCTGGTCACAATTATGCTAACAGAGATATTTCTTATAATTAAGCTATTAACATGCATACTTGCAATGCATAATGACCAAGCATAGCTCATTGTTTACACAAGGGAACATCCATTTTAAATTCCTTCCATGGAGGCAGAAGATCTTCATAGTTCAAAATCAGAAACTTCTATCATATGATCAGAGTTTGAATCCCAAGTTTGCTACTTCCTACCAGAATGACTCTCTACTTTAGTTTCCCCTTTTTTTTCCTGAAGGGCTATGAGGATTCAATAATTAAATTAAATACACTAAAATTCACAAATGATTATAACACTGCCTTGGCACATACTAAGTGTTATTTCAGTTCATTTATATGATTAGTGAATTCTTTGAAAATGAGATGATGTGTGAGGACAGGAAAGATACAGCATTTCTAGATACTTGATGTGAGTATACGGAGACTGAGAGCATATCTTGTACTTCAGTAGATATGAGTAAACTCTAATTAGTTCATGTGGCAGAACTAAAAAATGTTACTTTTTTGGCATGCTACATTTCTGTTGAGCTTTCAATAGTTTGAAATTGAGTCTTCATCATTCTATTGGGGAGGGGACAAATTCCATATTCAATCATACACATGATCTTCCCCTGCCACACAATTTATGTTCCATGTTTAGGCATTGGTCCCACTTACTATTTTCTAAACATACTATGTTATAAATCTTGTCTTAAAACATCTAGTTTCTCAACAAATATCTTTATTTCTAGAAGTGTCATACAATCATTAAAACAAAGTTAATTTAAATGTATTCTTAAAAGGGAAAAGTGAAGGTGGGCCTCTGGGGTTGTCAATGATAATTCTCTGCAAATGAGGCATTGAGGTTGTCAATGTTCTATTTTTGACTTGGCCTGTGGTTACAGAGGTATTCGTTTTGTGATAATTTTTTCAGCTGTACATTCATGTTTTGTCCATTCTCTATATGACTTCTAAACAGCAAGATATCTAAAAGGAAAATGAAACAAACAGAGGGCAAAATATCTGGAACATTTCTGCTTCTTTTCAGAAGGAGACACAAGGGGTTAAGTTTTATTTCTTAAATTATGAATTATGTTAGGACTTTTATTTCAAAAATATTAGTAATTCCTGATTTATATGCTAACATTACTCTCTGTCACATAAAAGAAAGCCACTTCAATGAAGGGTGATTTTTTTCTATTGTTTTAAAATTTCATTTAAATAATAGCCCACTTCCAGAAGCCAGTCTCAAGACAAAGCTTAGAGGCATCACATTATTGCAAACTGTTCTGAGACCAGTTTAGTCTGGCACAGACCTTTTCCTCCAAGTATTGTCCATGATCACTTTAGAAAGGTAGCTCTTGTCTGAGCTAGATACCTAGGATTAACACCATCTGGTTGGGAAGACTGTTGATTTTGAATCTCCATGGCTTGCATAAGCCCCCTGCAATGCTGACTTTGAAGTCAAATAAGATGAAGTGTAAATAGCAAATAACAGATGGCATTTGCCTAGTATCCTTCCATGTAAATCCATTAAGAAACTCATTTTTTACTTCAATAATTTTACCATCCTATTTGATCATGTTTTCCATTTCATCCTGCAATGTTCTAACTTCTGCCTTAAATGTTGTCAGGCTTTGCAGTTCTGAGAAACTGGATATTTAAATGATGCTAGCTCTTTGGGAGACAGCTACATTTTTGTTCAAAATTCTTTCTCCCTTATCCTCCACTCATTTGCCTTGGTTACTTTGATTTCTGTTTTTGAGAAAGACACATTAGGCATACTTATTCAATGAGTCATATTCTTTCATAACTTGATTTTTATATATTATATCTCCTGATACTCCTCAACATGCAACTTACACTTGTAATTAATATTCTCAGTCATACATCTGTATTCTCCCTTGAAAAGGAACTATGCTACATGAATAAGAAACTTTATATAGAGAGAACAAAATAAGTGGAATGAGAAAAAAATAACATGAGCAGAAACAAGTACCTTAGTACCTTCAAAAATCTCAGCAAAACTAATGTGAGCACCATCAAAAATATGAAGAATAAAGTTTTTCAGAAGTGAAGAAATAAACCAAATGACTACAATAATCGCATGAACATTTATTTAAGAAAAATAGTTAAATATTGGTATGAACATTGAGTTTTGTGGCATTTTACTTTATCTATTCCTATGTTATTTCCCAAGCTTCAAAGAACTGAAAACCAACAGTATGCAATCACAATGAAAACCAGCAGTCTGGCATTCATTTGAGTTATTAGAATGGGTTTGGGCCTCTTTCAATACCTCATTTGCAGAGAATTATCATTACTAACCTGTGTAGTGATTTCCTAGAAGGTGCCACTTTTGAGTCTTATCTTTAACTGGTCTGATTAAACAATCATTTAGTGTAAATAGCCTTTTCCTAGAGAGAATATGTTGGAAACTTTTATTGGCAATTGTTTAACACTGAGGCAACCTGATGCAGTAGATAATAGTTGGGCAAATGATAAGCTAGCCAAAAGGCTTGAGAGGAAAACCTAGGGTATTTTGATATCCATAGGGGCCTCTGGAAAGTTACTACATGTTTCCAGAAAACTATGAGGCCAGTTCATATGTAAGTCTGTGCATATGTCCAAAACTGGGTGCTAGCTTAGGAAAGAACTGAAAACACCTAAAGTCATGACCTCATGCTGACATCGATACTCTGCACAAGCAAGAAATGAATGCCAAGTCAGAGTTATATACTACTTGATCAGTGTTGAAAGTGTGCCCAAAAGTCACACTGCAAAAACTGTCACTCAGAAAAGACTGCTGGTATTATTGATTCCAGGCATTTAAGAAAATCTCTGTCCAATCATTAGGTACCAGCAAATTACCTGAAAAGAGACTTCAGCAAAAACACACAACAAGAAAACACAATTGAAAGAATTATTTCAGGAAAGTAAGCAAATAAACAGGTTTCAACAACAATAAAAAACTATGAAATTAGTCAAACAATCAAAGAATAACTGTGTGGAGAGATGGGTGTCTGTGGGAGAACGTTGAAGTTCAATGGGGAGAAAGACTTGCGGAAACCAAGAGACTATGAATAATGGATCAGAAGGAGTAATGTAGCACCCCAGCATCTATCATACAGCAGTGGCTGAGAGCACAGGGTACAGGTGAAACAGGGAGACTTTGAGTGAACATCACGAGCATAGGCATCAGCACCATGCAAAACTACAGTGGAAATACGCAATACATATGGGATTTTCATAGAAAACTAACTCTGGAGACTTTCTCTACACTTCCCCATGTATTCTACTGGTGGTATAACAGAAAACCACAATGAGAAAGTCATAACCAAGTTACTATTCTCCTTCTTTCAGAGTCAAAGGTCGATGCATTTTTCTGTCTCCAGATCTATTTTGCAATATCACTGCACATGTAAAGTGGGTGTCTGCCTTGAGAGACAGTTTGGCTGCAGGAGAGAGCCTTTGACACAAATCTGCTGAGAATTCTATGTGGTGAGAAACTGCATTGTGATGCATAATCTGCACAAATCTTGGGGAACAAGTAGTAGCATGTACTTCTGCAGCAGACCTATGTCACCAGAGTTAGGGTGGTAGATGGCACAGTTCCACACTCCACTCCTACCACAATAGATAATTGCAACTCCACATCTGCCCGGCTACCCTCAGAGTGTGTGGCACAAAAAGCACTAGCACTTTTTTCTTTTAGGTTTTTAATATTTCTTCATTATCTTATTTCTATTTTCCCTTTTTAAACATTTTAGTTATTTTTCTCAATTTATTCTATAATATGTCCCCCTTTCTTTCCTCTTGTTGGCAGTGTGGTTTCTTTGTGTGTACTTGGCTTTTACTTTATTCCTTTATCTGGTTTATTTTGTTATTGTTGTTTCTTGTGTACTCCTTTCTATGCAGTGCTGGGGATCGAGCTCAAGACTTTGAGCATGTCAGATGGGTGCTTTGCCACTAAACTTTATTCCAGGCACAGCACAGAATGCTAAATATGCATAACCAAAAAAGAAACTCTAGATGGCATGCACAGAGAAATTGCATGTTACTCCAGTCATGACCTAGCCCTGTTTGAACAATGATATATATTTCAACTTAAAGAATATAAAAAAAATCCCACAGTAATAGACCTAATTCCAAATAAGTATGTCTGGAGGGAACTAAAATCCTATTCTTAGACAATCATCCCCACAGCAACAGCAGAAAGAAATAAAACAAGTTTGTGGAAACCTTGTCCATGAGGGATCTTAGCATAGGTCACTCCCATAGCCAATCATACCACTCTTTGCTGACAACACTTGGGGAGTAACCACAGAGGGGACAACCCACATGTTCTTCTGTCTACAATACACCTACATGAACTACAAGAGGGGCCACAATCTTGCAAGAAGTACAAAGAAACTGGGTTCCTCAGGTTCCAACACAATATTCTATTCATTGTGAAAAACCTCACCAATCATAACCAAAGAAGCCACAAGGAACCTACAGTACAAAGTCCAATTGGGATTAAACTCATATTACATAAGAACCTAATATCCCAGGGCAAATCATCAACAAGAAGGCTGGTTATTAAAAAGATACTGACATAAAAGTGGGAGAAATATTCATCCCAGCAGAGGCATAAATCTGAATATAGAGATATAAGAACATTCAGGAACAGGAGACATTTTGAACCCTAAATATGCATAACCAGGAAAAAACTCTCCATGGCACACTATAGTTAAGTTGCAAAAAGCACAGAACAAAGAAAAAATATCAAAACCTGCAAGAAAATTTAAATCACATATAAAGGCAAATCCATCAGAATAACAGAAGGTTTCTCAGAAGAAAAAAAAAAACCTAAAATCCCGGAGAGAATGAATAAATGTATTGTTATGGTTTAGATCTGAGGTATTCTCCCAAAAGCTCATTTGTGACACAATACAATAAGGTTCAAAAGTGGAATTATTTGGTTATGAGAGCCTTAACCTAATCAGTCAATTTCCTAATGGGAATTAACTGAGTGGTAACTGAAGGAGGTAACCTGTGACAGGAAGAGGTGGGTCACTGGGATCATGCTTTGGAGATATATATTTTATATCTGGCAAATGTAATTCCTCTCCCTCTCCCTCTCCCTCTCCCTCTCCCTCTCCCTCTCCCTCTCCCTCTCCCTTGTTCCCAGCTGCTTTCCTCCACCATACCCTTTCACCATGATGTCCTACCTCACCTCAATCCCTGAGGAATATAGCTGGCCCTGTATGAACTGAGACCTCTGAAACTATGAGCCTCCAAATAAACTTTTGCTCCTCTAATTGTTCTTGTCAGTGTTTTGGTCACAACAGTGAAAACAAAAACTGACTAAAACATGTATTACAAGTACTAAAATAAAAACCTGCCATTCTCAATTACTATTTTCAAGCAAAGTTACTCTTCATAATTGAAGAAGAACTAAGAACTTTCAAAGTAAGTATAAACCAAGGGGATTAATGACTACTAGAACAGCATAAGAAAAGATATTTCTACCCATAAGAAGTTATACACAAACATAAGAACATGGGAAACAATAAATTTTACTAGAAGACTAGATGAGCAAATAAGAATTTGGAAAGAATGAACCATTATTACTACAAAAACCACCAAGATGAATAAAAGATAGAGATACAAACATAGAATATTCCAAACAACCAGAGGAAAAGCAAAATGACAGGAATAATCAATCATCTACTTTTAAATAATAATACCCATGAATGTAAGTGGTCCTAATTTTTCATTAAAAAGATTGCACACTGACTGGATTAAAAAGAAAGACCTAGCAGTATTCTCTGTGGAAGAAACTCATCTTCCTGGGAAAGAAATACACAGTCTGCAAGTCAAAGTGTGGAGGATGATATTCCAAGTAAACAGAATCTGAAATCAAACGGGAATAGCTATGCTCATATATGACAAAACAGACATGAAGAAAAATCAGTCAGAAGAGAAAAGAATATCACTACATATTGATAAAGGGAACAGTCTGTCAAAAGAACATAACTATTATAAATATGTATACATCAATCATCAGAACATACAATTTTATAAAACAAATACTACTGAACATAAAGGGAGATATAGGCTCAGATTCACTAATAGTGGGTGGTTTTCACACCCAACTATTACCAAGAGATGGATCATCCACAGAAAAGATCAATAAAGATATATCAGAATTACACTATGTATCAGATGGACTTAACAGATCTCTACAGAATAGTCCATCCTATAGACCTAGAACACATATATTTTTCTTCTTCACATGGAAGATTTTACAAAATAGATCATATATTAGGCCATAAAGCAACTTTAACAAATGAAAATAATTTCATATACTCTATCATATCATTATGGAATAAAACTAGAGATCAACAGCAAAAGACACTACAGAAATTATAAAACAGATTTTGAACAATACACTCTTGTGTGAGGAGTGGGTCATTGAAGATCAGGAGGGAACATTTCTAGAATCAAATGAAAAAGGAAAGATAACATAGTAGAATTTGGGGGTTTAAGTGAAAGCTATATTAAGAATGAATTTTATATCTTAATTTGAAAAATAGAAAAACACAAGTGACATCAACCCAACAGTGTACCGCAAGGTCTTAGAAAAACAAGAATGAACTAAATTCAAAATCTATATAAGGAGAAAAATAATAAAGTTGAGGGATCAAATAAATAGAGACTAAAGAACAACACAAAGGGGATCCAACATGGCGGCGGGCAGAGAGGCTGCACTTTCACTGCACTCCCAGTGATGGGGTCATAAAGTTGCAAGGATAACTCTTGGATCCTTCCAACGGAGATTCTCCTAGCAAAATTCCATTGAAGAGAGACCGCCCGGGAGCTACTAGGATTTTTTTAAAAACGTCTATGTGACCCGGACGAGCGGGACCCTGCCACTAGACGCGGAGTACCAGATTCACCTTCCACAGTCCGCGCACCGCGGGCACAGCTGCAGATCTGTCCACCCGCCCGCAGCCAAAGTGACTGGGTCCTGCTAGATGCCGAGACACAGCATGGCAGGAAGAAGTCTTTAGCCAAGCCCCCACAAGGCAGGAGTTGAGGCGAACCGGGCCGGACCAGTTCCACCCCTCCCCTCGGACACTACAGCAAGGAGCCTGGGGCCCGCCATAGCAGAGAGGTGACGTCATCGGAGTTCGGCTGGCGGAATTCCTTCCCAGCAGAATCCACTTTAGCAGGTGCGTGACTCCCCATACTGATACAGGCAGCCAGGAAACCTCATTGACTTCTCAGGGGTCGTGTCCGTAGGGAAGCAGAGGGGATCCCAGACCCCAAGGCCCCCATATCACCAGCGGCAAATCCCGAGGTCTTAGCCACCAGTTTACCACAGCACTGGGGCTTAAAAGGGGCACGCGGTGGGGCTGCAAGTGTAACTAGACCTTGGGGGAGTCCCTTCTGGGGAACAGGACCTGGCTGGCAGGCTGACAGGAGGAAGGGGGTTAAGAGCTGGAGAAGTGAAATGGCTCGGGACTGACAAGTCTGAGAGACTCCCAGGAGACACCCTACAGAGATAGCTCTCGGCAGGTACAGAGCAGATGCTCCGCTTGGAGGGCACAGCTCCGCCTACTGGAAGAGAAGAAGGTGGATCTCCAAGACTTTAATTTTTGTTGTTGTTGTTGTTGTTGTTGTGGTTGCTGCTGCCGATATTTTTTTTTCTCTCTCCTTATTCTCTCCCTGATCTTTTCCCCCCTACTCCTTCTCTCTTTCTATCCCATTTCAAGTTTTATTGTTCTTTTCATTCCCCTCTAATCTATCTCTCCCTCCATCCTTTTTTCTTTTTAACAGCACCTTCATTCCCTTACCCCCCAACTCTCATCCCAAGCATTACATCTTCCATTGCGTGTAATTGTCTAAATGCAAATAGGTGAATATCTCGAGGCTGTCTATAAGACTCCCAAATACCTAGCTACTAACAACACCATGATCCAATTGCCCGGTAGTATCCACCTTCAGTGGAGCAATCTTCTAAAGTAGCCAAGACATACTAACCATCGTACCACCAGAGCACCTAACCTAAACATATAGACCTAAGAACAAACAGAAAATCATTATATGCATACAGAACCTAGAAGCCTTATATGAATTGAATGAATCTGCTTTAAAGCACAACAAAGCCCAACATTTCTAGGCATAATCTCCCAACACAAAAGAGAGACAACAGAGATATACAAAGCCAAAACAAATGTATAGGAGAAAGCAGTTACAAAGCAGTCAAACAGAGCTGGATAGCAACGTGAACAATATGAAAAAACAAGGGAAAAAGGGTTACAAACAATGCAGGACAATCTAAATATACAAGAGGACATAGCAGAAACAGAAACATGGACAGGGAAAGAAATCAAGGCATACCTAATTCAGATGGAACGGAATATTAGAGAAGACATGAGACAGCAAATCCAAGCATTGAAAGTATATTTTGAAGAGGAACTAACCACACAAATTCAATCAGTAAAGAATGAGCTTTATCAGGAGATAGAGGTGTTAAAAAAAAATCAAGTTGTAATCATAGAAATGCAAGAAACCGTAAATCAGATTAAAAGCGCTAATGAGAATATTACAAACAGACTAGATCAAGTAGAAGTCAGAACATCAGATAATGAAGACAAAGTTTATCAACTTGAAAAGAATATAGTTAACACAGAAAAGATGCTTAAATCTCACAAGCAATCTCTCCAAGAGATATGGGATCTTATCAAAAGACCAAATTTGAGAGTCATTGGGATAGAAGAAGGCACAGAGAATCAGTCCAAAGGAATGGATGGCTTACTAAAGGAGATAATACTAGAAAACTTCCCAGAGATGAAAGATGGAGTGGATTGCCAAATCCTGGAAGCTTACAGGACCCCAAACATCCAAAACCATAATAGACCAAATCCAAGACACATAATCATGAAGATAGCTAACATACAGGACAAGGAGAGAATACTAAAAGCTACGAGAGAAAGGAGGCAGATTACATTTAGGGGTAAACTAATTAGGTTAACGACTGATTTTTCATCACAGACTTTGAAAGCGAGATGATCCTGGAACAACATATTTCAAACACTGAAAAATAATGGATTCCAACCAAGAATACTGTATCCAGCAAAACTAAGCTTCAGATTTGACAATGAAATTAAAATATTTCATGATAAACAAAAGCTAAAAGAATTTGCAGCCAGAAAACCAGCACTGCAAAGCATTCTGAGCAAAATATTACAAGAAGAGGAACTGAAAAATAGCGCCCAAAACTAACAGTGGGAGGTATCTCAGTAAAGGGGAAGAAAAATAACCAAAGAGGGAAAACTAGCCAATATAAAATAAATAAATAAATAAACATGACTGGAAGTACAAACCATATTTCAATTGTAACCTTAAATGTTAATGGCTTAAATTCACCAATCAAGAGACATAGGCTAGTAACCTGGATTAAAAAAACAAATCCAACAATATGCTGCCTTCAGGAGACTCATATGATAGAAAAAGACATTCACAGACTGAAGGTTAAAGGTTGGGAAAAATCATACCACTCACATGGCCATCGGAAGCAAGCAGGAGTGGCCATTCTCATATCGAATAAAGTCAACTTCAAACCTAAGGTAATGAAAAGGGATAAAGAAGGACACTATATACTGTAAAAGGAACCATCCACCATCAAGACATAACAATTATCAATTTATATGCACCAAACAATGGTGCTGCAACGTTCATAAAACAAACTCTCCTCAAGTTCAAGAGTCAAATAAACCACAACACAATAATTATGGGGGACTTCAACACACCACTCTCGCCATTGGACAGATCCTCTAGACAAAAGCTGAACAAACAAACTATAAAACTTAATAACGTAATCAATAACCTAGACTTAACTGACATATATAGAATATATCAACCATCATCAAGTGGATACACATTCTTCTCAGCAGCACATGGATCCTACTCAAAGACAGACCATATATTATGCCATAGGGCGACTCTCAGTAAATATAAAGGTGTGGAGATAATACCATGCACCATATCTGACCATAATGGAATGAAGCTGGAAATTAATGATAAAAGAAGGAAGGAAAAATCCTGCATCACCTGGAAAATGAACAATATGTTACTGAATGATCAATGGGTTACAGAAGATATAAAGGAGGAAATCAAAAAATTCCTAGAGATAAATGACAATACAGACACAACATACCGGAATCTATGGGACACAATGAAAGCAGTTTTAAGAGGGAAATTCATTTCCTGGAGTTCATTCCTCAAAAAAAGAAAAAACCAACAAATAAATGAACTCACACTACATCTTAAAACCTTAGAAAACAAAGAGCAAAACAACAGCAAATATAGCAGAAGACATGAAATTATTAAAATCAGAGCGGAAATCAACGAAATTGAAACAAAAAAACCATTGAAAAAATTGATAAAACTAAAAGTTGGTTCTTTGAAAAAATAAATAAGATCGACAGACCCTTAGCCACGCTAACGAAGAGAAGAAGAGAGAGAACGCAAATTACTAACATACGGGATGAAAAAGGCAATATCACAACAGACACTACAGAAATACAGAAGATAATTAGAAAGTATTTTGAAACTCTATATTCCAATAAAATAGAAGATAGTGAAGATATCGATAAATTTCTTAAGTCATATGATCTGCCCAGATTGAGTCAGGAAGACACACCCGATTTAAACAGACCAATAACAAAAGAAGAAATTGAAGAGGCCATCAAAAGACTACCAACTAAGAAAAGCCCAGGACCGGATGGGTATACAGCAGAATTTTACAAAATCTTCAAAGAAGAATTAATACCAATACTTTTCAAGCTATTTCAAGAAATAGAAAAAGAAGGAGCTCTTCCAAATTCATTCTATGAGGCCAACATAACCCTGATCCCAAAACCAGACAAAGACACTTCAAAGAAAGAAAACTATAGACCAATATCTCTAATGAACTTAGATGCAAAAATTCTCAATAAAATCCTGGCGAATCGAATGCAAAAGCATATCAAAAAAATTGTGCACCATGATCAAGTAGGATTCATCCCTGGGATGCAAGGCTGGTTCAATATACGGAAATCAATAAATGTTATTCACCACATCCATAGACTTAAAGATAAGAACCATATGATCATCTCGATAGATGCAGAAAAAGCATTTGACAAAGTACAGCATCCCTTTATGTTCAAAACACTAGAAAATCTAGGGATAACAGGAACTTACCTCAACATTGTAAAAGCTATATATGCTAAGCCTCAGGCTAACATCATTCTAAATAAAGAAAAACTGAAGGCATTCCCTCTAAAATCTGGAACTAGACAGGGATGCCCTCTTTCACCACTTCTATTCAACTTAGTTCTTGAAATACTAGCCAGAGCAATTAGACAGACAAAAGAAATTAAAGGCATAAAAATAGGAAGAGAAGAACTTAAATTATCGCTATTTGCAGATGACATGATAATATACTTAACAGACCCAAAAGGGTCTACAAAGAAACTGCTAAGTTAATAAATGAATTCAGCAAAGTGGCAGGATATAAAATCAATACGCATAAATCAAAGGCATTCCTGTATATCAGCAACAAAACTTCTGAAATGGAAATGAGGAAAACCACCGCATTCACAATATCCTCAAAGAAAATAAGATACTTGGGAATCAACCTAACAAAAGAGGTGAAAGATTTATACAATGAAAACTACAGAACCCTAAAGAGAGAGATAGAAGAAGATCTTAGAAGATGGAAAAATGTACCCTGTTCATGGATAGGCAGAACTAACATTATCAAAATGGCGATATTACCTAAACTTCTCTACAGGTTTAATGCGATGCCAATCAAAATCCCAATGGCATTTCTTGTAGAAATAGATAAAGCAATCATGAAATTCATATGGAATAACAAAACACCCAGAATAGCAAAAACAATACTAAGCAGGAAGTGTGAATCTGGAGGTATAGCGATACCAGAGTTCAAACTGTACTACAAAGCAATAGTAACAAAAATAGCGTGGTACTGGTACCAAAACAGGCGGGTGGATCAATGGTACAGAATAGAGGACACAGAAACCAATCCACAAAATTACAAATTTCTTATATTTGATAAAGGGGCTAAAAACATGCAATGGAGGAAGGATAGCATCTTCAACAAATAGTGCTAGGAAAATTGGAAATCCATATGCAACAAAATGAAACTGAATCCCTTTCTCTCGCCATGCACAAACGTTAACTCAAAATGGATCAAGGAGCTTGATATCAAAGCAGAGACCCTGCACCTGATAGAAGAAAAAGTTGGCTCCGATCTACATATTGTGGGGTCAGGCTCCAAATTCCTTAATAGGACGCCCATAGCCCAAGAGTTAATAACAAGAATAAACAAATGGGACTTACTTAAACTAAAAAGTTTTTTCTCAGCAAGAGAAACAATAAGAGAAGTAAATAGGGAGCCTACATCCTGGGAACAAATCTTTACTCCTCACACTTCAGATAGAGCCCTAATTTCCAGAATATACAAAGAACTCAAAAAATTAAACAATAAGATAACAAATAACCCAATCAACAAATGGGCCAAGGACCTGAACAGACACTTCTCAGAAGAAGACATACAGTCAATTAATAAGTACATGAAAAAATGCTCACCTTCTCTAGCAGTCAGAGAAATGCAAATCAAAACCACCCTAAGATACCATCTCACTCCAGTAAGATTGGCAGCTATTAGGAAGTCAAACAACAATAAGTGCTGGCGAGGATGTGGGGAAAAGGGTACACTTGTACATTGCTGGTGGGACTGCAAAATGGTGCAGCCAATATGGAAAGCAGTATGGAGATTCCTGGGAAAGCTGGGAATGGAACCACCATTTGACCCAGCTATCGCCCTCCTCGAACTATTCCCTGAGGACCTTAAAAGAGCATGCTATAGGGATACTGCCACATCCATGTTCATAGCAGCACAATTCACAATAGCCAGACTGTGGAACCAACCTAGATGCCCTTCAATAGATGAATGGATAAAAAAAATGTGGCATCTATACACAATGGAGTATTATGCAGCACTAAAAAATGACAAAATCATTGAATTTTCAGGGAAATGGATGGCATTAGAGCAGATTATGCTAAGTGAAGCTAGCCAATCCTTAAAAAACAAATGCCAAATGTCTTCTTTGATTTACGGAGAGCAACTAAGAACTGAACAGAGGGAAAGAGCATGAGGAAAATATTAACATTAAACTGAGACGAGTGATAGGAGGGAAAGGGAGAGAGAAGGGAAAGTGCATGGAAACGGAAGGACACCCTCATTTTTATACGAAATCACATATACAAGGTTGTGAGGGGAAAGGGGGGGAAGGGAGAGAATGGAACAACAACAGATGAGGTAGAGAGGGAAGATGAGAGGGGAGGGGAGGGGGGATAGTAGGGGATAGGAAAGTCAGCAGAATACAACAGTCACTAATATGGTATTATGTAAACATTGTGAATGTGTAACTGATGTGATTCTGCAATCTGTATTCGGGGTAAAAATGGAAATGCATAACTCATTTGAATCAAATGTATGGAAGATGAAAAAATAAATAAATTAATTTAAAAAAAAAGAACAACACAAAGTATCAGTGAAACAAAGAGTTGGTTCTTTGAAAAGATAAAAAAAAATGGACAAACCCTTAGCTAAACGACCCAAAACAAAGAGAAAACCCAAATGAATAAAATTAGAGATGAAATAAAAAATGTTACAACACATACCACTGAAATTCATAGGAGAATTAGGGATCTTTTTGAATATGATATTCCAATAAACCAGAATATCTACAAGAAAGGGACACATTTTAGGACATATATGCCTTATCAAAATTTAATTGAGAAGATATAAAAACAGACAATTTGCAGTCCCACCAGCAATGTATGAGTGTACTTTTCCCCCCACATTCTCACCAACATTTATAATTGCTTGTATTCTTGATGATTGTCATTCTTTAAGTGGAGTGAGATGACATCTTAGTTTTGATCTGCATTTCTCTAATTACTAGAGGTGTTGAACATTTTTTTTTCATATATTTGTTGATCGACTGTATTTTTTCTTCTGTGAAGTGTCTGTTCAGTTCTTTAGCCTATTTATTGCTTGGATTTTTTTTTATTTTTTGATGTTAAGTTTATAGAAATCAGTGTGGAAACTCCTCAGAAAACTTGGAATGGAACCAATATTTGACCCAGCTATCCCCCAGCCTCAGTTTATCAATGTTTATAGCAGCTCAATTCACAATAGCCAAACTATGGAACCAACCTGGATGCCCTTCAACAGATGAATACATAAAGAAAATGTTATATATATATATATATATATATATATATATACACACACACACACACACACACACACACACACACACATACATACATAGGAATATTACTTAGCCTTAATAAAGAATAAAATTATGGCATGTGGAGGTACATGGATGAGGCTGGAGAATATCATGCTAAGCAAAATAAGCCAATCACAAAAACCAAAGGCCAAATATTTTCTCTGATATGCAGATACTAATTCACAAGAAGGGGGTGAGGGATAGGGAAAAATAGATGTACTTGGGGTTAAACAGAGGGTAAGTGAAGAGAAGGGAGGGCATATGGGTGTAGGAGGGATAGTAGAATGAATTAGACATTATTACCCTATGCGCATATATACTTACACAAATGGTGGGATTCTACATTGTGTACAGCCAAAAGAGTGACAAGCTATACTCCATTGATGTATCATGTATCAAAATAATAAAAATAAAAACATATAAATAATAAGCAATAACAATGAATCAATAATTGAAATTCTATCAACAACAAAAAAAGCTGAGACAGGATAGATTCACTGCTGAATTTTATTGGATTTTAAAAAAGAACTAATCCCAATGCTCCTCAAACTTTTCCATAAAATAAAAAGTGAAGGAACCCTTCCAAACTTATTCTATTAAGCCAGTATTTTCCTGCAACCAAAACCTGATAAGGACACACACACTAAGTAAACTACAGGGGCTGGGGTTGTAGCCCAGTGGTAGAATCCTTACCTAGCACATGTGAAGCACTGGGTTAGATCTTCAGCATCACATACATACACACATACAAGTAAATTAAAGGTATTGTGTCCATCTACAACTAAAAATATTTTTTACAAACACCTACAGAACAATATCCTTGATAAACACTGACAAAAAAATCTTCAAGAGATTATTTACAAATTTAATTCAATATTGATCATATACTACATTGATGTCTTTTCAGGGCTGAAAGAATGGTTCAACATATACAAATCAAAATCCTTACTACAGCATTTACATAGAACCAAGGATAAACATCAGATGACAATAAATGCAGAAAAGTCCTTTGATAAAATTCAACATGCCTTCAGTTATGTATGGAAGGATCATACCTCAATATCCTATGACAAATCCATAGCCAACATCATACTGAACAGAGAAAAGTTGAATTTCCTTTAAAATTAGTATCAAGACAAGGATTTCCACTATCACAAATTCTATTCAAGATAATTCTTGAAACTCTACCTAGAGAAATAAGGAAAGAAAAGGAAATTAAAGAGATACAAATAGAAAAAGAAGAAATTAAATTATCTCTGTTCCTGAGTGACATGATCCTTTATCTAGAAGACCCCCCAAAAAAATCCACCAGAAGATTTCTAGAGCTGATCAACAGATTTAGCTAAGTATCAGGACACAAGATCAACATGCAGAAATCAATAGTTTTCCTATACTATGATAATGATTCTGTTGAGAAAAAAATCAAGAAAAGTATTGTGTTCACAACAGTGTTAAAAAAAATTGTGAATAACCCGACACAGGATGTCAAAAACATCTGCAATGAAAACTATACAACAGTTTTAGAAAAAAGTTAGAGAGGACCCTAGAAGATTAAAAACCTCACATGTTCTTGAATAAGCAGAACTAATTTGAAATGGCCACATTACCATATATTTTCAATGCAATTCCCATCAAAAAACCAAAGACAGTACTCAGATAATTAGGGAAAAAAAGAATCCTCAAATTCATATGGAAAAATAAAAGAATTGGAATAGCCAAAGCAACTTGAGCAAGTAAAATGAAACTAGAGTCAAATAACATCTGATCTCAAATTATATTACAGAGCTATAGTACCAAAAACAGGATGGTACTGGCATAAAACCAAACATGAATAATAATGAAATAGAATATATATACAGATTACAGAGATAAAAGCACAAAGGTATAGTTACATAATCCATGATAAAGGTGCCAAAAAACATAAACTGGAGAAAAGATAGATTTTTAAACAAATGGTGCAAGGAAAACTGGATATTCATATTTTGAAGAACAAAACAAGATCCCTATCCCTATCCCTGCACAAAAATCAATTCAAAGTGGATCAAAGACCTAGGAATTAGACCAAAAACACTGCAACAACTAGAAGAAAACACAGGGTCCAACACTCCAACTCCAACATATTTGCATTTCCTTAATAAGATTCCTGAATCTCAAGAAATACAACCAAGAATAAATAAGTTAGACAGCACCAAATTAAAAAGTTCTGTGCAGCAACAGAAACAAGAGCATGAAGAGAGAACCTATACATTGGGAAAAATCCTTCCCACCTACTCTTCTCACAGTAGATTAATATCCAGAATAAATAAATCAAAAAGTTTAACAGTAAAACAAATCAAATTAACTAGATATTTCTCAAAGAAGAAATGTAAATAGTCAATAAGAATATGAAAAAAAGTTTAATATCCTTAGCAATCAAGGAAATGCAAATCAAAACTACACTGAAATTTTATCCCCAGTTAAAATGGCAATCTCCAAAAATACAAATAATTATAAAAGCTGGTAAGGATATGGGGGGAAAGGTACATTCATACACAGTTGGTTGGACTTCAAATTAGTACAACCCACACTGGAAATCAGTATTGAGTTTCCTCAAAAGACTAGGTATAGAAATACCATATGACCAAGCTATACCATTCCTTGGTATTTGTCCTAAAGAAATTAGTCATCACAGTACAGTAATACATGCATGCCCATGTTTATAGCAACATAAATAATAGTAGACAAACTATGGAACCAGCCTAGATATTCATCAAAGGGTGAATAGATAAAGAAAATATGATATATATGCACAACAGTGTTTTACTCAGTCATAAAGAAAAATGAAATTATGTAATTTGCTGGAAAATGGATGGAACTTAAAAACGTTATGTTAAACAAAATAAGCCAAACTGAGAAGGTCGATTCCTATGTTTTTTCTCACATATGGAAGCTATAGAAGAAAAGGGGCGGGGAGGCAGGGGTAGATCTCCTAGTAATTAAATGGTGACCAATATAGAAAAGAGACCAACAGATAGGAGGTAGCAGGGAGAAAATGCTGGAGAGTGATATTGACCAAATTATATTGTTATATTTTATGTATGTATAAATATATAGCAACAAATCCCATCATTACGTACAACTATAATTCACCAATAAACATGTGAAAAAAATCTAAAATGGGAGCCACAATTTGACCTAGCTATCCCACTCCTCAATAATTATTAAAAAGAACTAAAATTTATAAACTATAGTTATAAATGCATACCATTAAGTATGGAACAGCTCAATTCACAATCACCAAGTTATAGAATCAGCCTAGGTGTTCCTCAGTAGATGAAAGGATAAAGAAAACATGAGATACACACACACATACACACACACACACACACACACAATGGAATTTTTACTTAGCCATAAAGAAGAATGAAATTACATCATTTGCGGACAAATGGATGGAAATGGAGAATATCATGCTAAGCGAAATAATCCAGACTCAGAAAGTCAATGGTTGACTACTTCTTTTTTTTAAATTTTTTTTATTGGTTGTTCAAAACATTACAAAGCTCTTGACATATCATGTTTCATACATTAGATTCAAGTGGGTTATGAACTCCCATTTTTACCCCAAATACAGATTGCAGAATCACATCGGTTACACATCCACATTTTTACATAATGCCCTAATAGTAACTGTTGTATTCTGCTACCTTTCCTATCCTCTACTATCCCCCCTCCCCTCCCCTCCCATCTTCTCCCTCTACCCCATCTACTGTAATTCATTTCTCTCCTTGTTTATTTTCCCATTTCCCTCACAACCTCTTATATGTAATTTTGTATAGCAATGAGGGTCTCCCTCCATTTCTATGCAATTTCCCTTTTCTCTCCCTTTCCCTCCCACCTCATGTCTCTGTTTAATGTTAATATTTTCTTCCTGCTCTTCCTCCCTGCTCTGTTCTTAGTTGCTTTCATTATATCAAAGAAGACATTTGGTATTTGCTTTTTAGGGATTGGCTAGCTTCACTAAGCATAATCTGCTCAAGTGCCATCCATTTCCCTGCAAATTCCATGATTTTGTCATTTTTTAGTGCTGCGTAATACTCCATGGTGTATAAATGCCACATTTTTTTATCCATTCATCTATTGAAGGGCATCTGGGTTGGTTCCACAGTCTAGCAATTGTGAATTGTGCTGCTATGAACATCGATGTGGCAGTATCCCTGTAGTACACTCCTTTAAGGTCTTCAGGGAATAGTCCGAGAAGGGCAATAGCTGGGTCAAATGGTGGTTCCATTCCAAGCTTTCCCAGGAATCTCCATACTGCTTTCCAAATTGGCCACACCAATTTGCATGTGTGGAAGCTTAAGAGAATTATGGATTTTTGTTTTCAAAAAGGGAGATCTCATGAAAGTAGAATGGAGAAGAGTAGAGGAGAAGAAGGGATTCTAAGGGAGAGAGCAAGAACAGGAAAGGGAAGAAACTGCAGAATGAAACTGTCCAAATTATGTGCATATATGAATATATCACAATGAATTCTACTTTTATGTATAACTGTAATGCACTGATTCAAAAAAAGTATTAATAAAGTAGAAGTAGGGGATAAGGGAAAGGGAAGAGAGAAGAAAAGGAATTAATGGGGATTGAAATGGAGCAAAGTGTATTATATGCATTTATAAATATGTCGAAAGGCACTCTACAATTATGTAAAACTATAATGCAGTAATAGAGAAAATTTAAAAAACAATAACGTTTCTAAACACTGAGAAAGAAATTAGGAATGTAATTCTTTTAATATTAGCTTAAAAATGAATAAAATAGGGGCTAGGGATGTGGCTCAAGTGGTAGTGTGCTCACCTAGCATGCGTGAGGCCCTGAGTTTGATTCTCAGCACCACATAAAAATAAAATAAAGATATTGTGTCCACCTAAAACTAAAAAAATAAATATTTTTTTAAAAATGAATAAAATACCTAGGAACAAACCTATCCAAGGAGGTAAAAATACTTCTAAAATGAAAATTTTAAAACAATGAAGAAACAAATTAAAGAGAACATTAAAAGATGAAAAGACTATAAATTGGGAGACTCAATATTGTTAAAGTAATTTTATAACCAAAAGAAACATACAGATTAAAATCCCATCAAAATCCCAATGACATTCTGCACAGAACTTGAAAAAACAATCCCCAAAATTTGTATGGAAGTACAAAAGATCTTGAGTATTCAAAGCAGTTCTGAATACAAAGAGCTATGCTGGAGACATCACAATACCTGATTTCAGGGCTAGGGTTATAGCTCAGTGGTAGAGCACTTGCCTAGCACATGTGAGGCGCTGAGTTCGATCCTCATCACCATATAAAAATAAATAAATAAAATAAAGGTATTGTGTCCATGTACAAATTTAAAAAATTTAAAAATTAATTTCTTTTAAAAAATATCTGTTTCAAAATATACTATAGAACCATAGTAACAAAAGCAGCATGCTATTGGAATAAAAAATAGATCAACAGAATAAAATAGAGGACCCGGAAATAATCCTATGCATCTATAGCCAACTGATTCTTGATAAATGTGCCAGAAACAAAAAGTTATATTGGAGGGATTACATTCTTTTCAACAAATGTGTTGGGAAAACTGGATATCCATGTGTACAATACTGAAACCAACCCAATACCCAGTATCTCACCCTGTACAAAAATCAAATCAAAGTGGATCAAACATTTAAATGTAAAACCTGGAACTACTAGAAAAAAACACAGAAGAAACTCTTAGAGATAATGGCACAAGCAACAATTTCCTGAATAGGACTCCAATAGCACAAGAAACAAAGCAAGAATTATCAAATTGGATTACATACAATTGAAAGCTTCCTAGTATCAAAGGAAACAACAGAGTAAAGAGATAACCTATAGAAGGGGATAGAATCTTTGCCAGCTAATCATCTATGGAGGGTTAATATCAAGAATATGTAAAGAACTAAACAAACTGAAAAAATAAAGCCAGGTACAATGGCATATGCTTGTAATCCCAGCAACTCAGGAGGTTGAGGCAGGAGAATCACAAGGTCAAAGACAGCCTTAGCAACTTAGGGAGAACTTGTCTCAAAATAGAAAGCTCTGGGCATTGGTTCAGTGTTTAAACACTCCTGGGTTCAATCACTGGTAGATAGATGGAAGGAAGGAAGGAAGGAAGGAAGGAAGGAAGGAAGGAAGGAAGGAAGGAAGGAAGGGAGGGAGGGAAAGAGAAAGAGAGAAAGAGAGAAGGCAAGGAGAAAAGGAGGAAGGAAGGGAGAAAGAAAAAAAACTTAACAAAAGAACAAAGAACAAGTCCTCTAAACAAAAAAGTGGGCAAATGATCTGAACAGACACTTCACAAAAGAAGAATTAAAAATATACATTAATATATGAAAAAGGGCTGGGGTTGTGGTTCAGTGATAGAATGCTTGCCTAGCACGTGTGAGGCAATGGATTTGATCCTCAGCACCACATAAAAAATGAATAAAATAATGTTATTGTGTCCTTTTATAACTAAAATATTTTTAAAAAATATATATGAAAAAATGCTCAATATCTTTTACCATCGTGGAAATATAAATCAAAACAACATTGCAATTCCATTTTACTCCAGTCAAAATGGCTATTTTCAAGAAAAAAAGTAACAAAGAATGTAGAGAAGCAGAAGCCCTTTTACACTCCTGTTGGAAATGTAAATTAGTATAGCCACTATGCAACTCAGTTGAGAGTTTCCTCAGGAAACTAAAAGTAGAACTACCATATGATCCAGTTATACCACTCCTGGGTATTTTCCTGAAAGCAATGAACTCAGCATTCAATGGGATACCAGCCATAGGCATGTTTAGTGTGGCATATTCACAAGACATGAAATCATCCTAGGTGCCCATCAACAGATGGATGGAGAAATAAATATGGTACTTATGAACAATAGAGTATTATTCAGCCATAAAGTAGAATTAAATCATGTCATTTGCACAAATTGTATAGAAGTAGACAACATCTTTTAAAATGTAATAAGCTAGACAGAAACAAGTATTACATGTTTTCTTTCATATGTGGAAAGTACCAAAAAAAAAAAAAAAAGATTACCTATAAGTCGAAAAAGGACTATTAGGGAAGGAAAAGGGGAATAGTTGAATTAGGGAGAAAAGAAGGGAAAAGGAGGTAGGATGGAGGGTATGCATGATCAAAGCATTATATAAATATGCCTGGAAAAGTTATAGTGAATTAAATTATTAATAATTTACAATAAAATGCATTAATAATAGTAATAATAATAATCATCATCATCATCATCATCATCATCTATTTCATGTATCATCAATTTGTTTTGGACAAGGGTGCAAAACAAGTTAGGAGGAACAGATAATCTTTTCAGCAATTGTTGCAGTACAAGTAGATATCCACATTTGAAAGAATTAATTTGGTTTCTTTTATATCATAGAAAGAACTTAACCCAAAATGTTTCATAGACCTTACATGTAAAAGATGAAACTATAAAACTCTTTGAAAAAGATAAACAAATTAATCTTTTGAATTTTGAGTAAAATTAAGCTTTGTTATATATGACACCAAAAGCACAAGTGACCAGAAGGAAAAAATAGACTAAATATTTTTTTAAATATTTTATGCTTCAAAAGATACTATCAAGAATAAGAAAATGCAATTTACAAAATTGAATAAAATATTTGCAATTTATATATTTGACAAGGAATTTATATCTACAGTATGTAAACAATTCTTACAAACAAATAATGAAAAGAAAAACACTTTAAAATGAATGACAGTTAAATTTTTGTTGCTATAGTAAAATATCTTAGATTGGATAACTTCTAAAGAGGTTAATTTGGTTCATGATTCTTCTGGCTGGAGAGTATAAATCACATTGCATTAGCATCCTACTGTGAGTGCCCTGGCTGCATCACATCATCTAAATGAAGTAGAAAAGAAACCAGTCACATGAAAAAGGGGGGTATAAATGTCAGCAAGGAAGCAAGAAAAATTCAGGGGAGGCAATAGGTCTTTGCAATAATTGTGGGATTTCCCGAGAGAGCAACAATATTTTAAAAAACTGATATGTGTAGATCTACCCACACTGGCTTCTTCAGTTCCCCAGGCACACAGCAGGCCTGGTCCACCCTTCCCCCAGTGAGGCACACACCCACCAGAGCCTAGATCTGGTGCAGGACTACCCTTCTGACCAGCAGACTACCACGGGAGTCAAGCCTGGTGGCCCAGATCCACCCACACCAATTTACACAGGACCAAGATCCAGGATACAGTAGCTTACATTGAGGGACACCAGCAGTATCTAGAAGCCCAACATCAAGATGAGGTACAGACAATCTGCACAGTTACTACAAGAATATAGGGGAAAAAAACTGTAATATCTCAGATCCACACTGCAAGAAAGGAAGACACATAGCCAACATGAAAAAACAAGGGAGGAAAGTGCCCCAAACAAACCAGGACACTATAATAAGAGAACCCATGGACAGCGAAGTTGATGAAATGTCAGAGAAGGAGTTCAGAAGATTCATAATTAAAATGATCTGTGAATTAAAGAATGACCTAAATGAGCAAATACAGGCAAAAATTGATCACTCCAACAATGAGATAAGAGAGCACATACAGGTAGCAAAAATTACTTCAAGAGAGAGATAGAGACTCTGAAAAAAAACCAGAAATCCTTGAAATGAAAGATACAAATAAAAAATTCAGTAGAAAGCACAACCAACAGACTAAATCACTTGGAAGAAAGAACATCAGATAATGAAGACAAAGTATACAATCTGGAAAATAAAGTTGATCACAGAGTGAAGAAAGTTAGAAACCATGAAAAGAACATCCAAGAATTATGGGACAGCATCAAAAGACCAAATCTAAGAGTTATTGGGATAGAGGAAGGCACAGAGATTCAAACTAAAGGAATGCACAATCTTTTTAATAAGATAATATCAGAAAATTTCCCAAGCATGAAGAACAAAATGGAAAACCAAATACAAGAGGCTTACAGGACACCAAATGTACAAAATTACAACAGATCTATACCAAGGCACATTATAATGAAAATGCCTAGCTTACAGAATAAGGACAGAATCTTAAAAGCTGCAAGAGAGAGGAATCAGATCACACATAGGGGGAGTCCAATTCACATCTCAGCAGATTTTTCAACCCAGATCCTCAAAACCAGGAGATCGTGGAACAACATATACCAAGCTCTGAAAGAAAATGGATGCCAACCAAGAATCTTATATCCAGCAAAACTAAGCTTTAGATTTGATGATGAAATAAAAACCTTCCATGATAAACAAAAGTTAAAAGAATTTACAACTAGAAAGCCTGCAATACAGAACATCCTCAGCAAAATATTCCAAGAAGAGAAAATGAAAAACTGCCGCAGTCTGGCTGGGCACAATTCAGGAGCCACTTGTCAAAAGAAACAAACTTTATTTTTAGAACACACACACCAAACCACCCAGCTCCTCAGGAAAAACCTTCAGAGCCCAACTGCCACCACCAACTTCCCACAAGCCTCTCCACCTCCCCCACTCCTCCTGCTCTTGAGACTGATTGGCTGGGTTGCGTGGGCAGAGCCAAAAAAAGTCCCCCAATGAGCAGCTCCGTGGTCTGAAAGGGCGGGGAAACAGCTCAATGAGCATCACCACAGAGGAGCCAATCAGTTGGCAGCTAGAAGTTTGCTGGGGTCACTGTGAGCCAATCATCAGCTGGCAGCTGGAAGTTTGCTGGCAGCTGGAAGTTTGCTGGGGCCCCTTCGGCTGTGGCTCGCAACATCTCCCCCTCTCTGTTTAAACAACAAGCATGTGGCTTAGGGACCATGCCTGCCTTAGGTTTTCCAATAGTACATATGGTCCTTACCCGTTATCGGATGAGCTGACCTCAAGGTGTCAGCCTCCTGTCTTAGGTTGGTACCATTGCAATTGGATCTTACACATCATTGACTACCGGTCCAGCATACAGCCACACCAGTGGATAGGTCTTTGAACCAGCAGGGGGTGAGGTTCTTTGCCTCACTTCTGTTGGCCCCCAAATTTTAGCTGAACGACCATGACAAGCAGAAGGGAGGAAGATACACCAAGCCAATTGACGGCTCCTTTTGGAAACATTGTACCACCGATGACACCATCAGCAAAAATCCCCAACACTACCACAAGTCGCTGCACCAACGGATAGTTCACAATGCATACAAGTGAGTTCACAATGCACACAAGTGATACATAGTCCAGGCAAGTTCTGCAAGCAGTTCAGTGATGGCTCCTTTTGGAAAAATTGTATCACCGATGATACCATCAACAAAAATACTCCAATACTACCACAAGTCGCTGCACCAACAGATAGTTCACAATGCATACAAGTGAGTTCACAATGCATACAAGTGATACATAGTCCAGGAAAGTTCTGCAAGCAGTTCAGTGATGGCTATTGCAGAAGCTGTAGATTGGTTTTATCTTTGTCTTCACCAGCACTGGGATGAAGATAGGAATTCTGGCAATAATGGATAAAGAAAAAATTATGCAACATTCCAGAAGGCACTAAAAGAAAACAATTTTCTTAACAATTTACATTATCTTGAACAGAATTATTAAATATAATGAAAAGGAAAGGTGAAAGTAAACAAACAGATCAGTTAACCTCCTTTTTTGTTCACATATTAAAACAATCCTCAACAGCTGTTTACCCAATTTGAATTAAACCATTTAAATCACGTGAATTAAAAAAAAAATTTGGATCCATTTTTTCATGAGCGCTCTTCATATATGATATATGGACATACATACATACAAACATACAACATAAAACACAAGTGTGCACACAACACATAACATAATAGTTAAGGCCTTATAATTTTTTACAGGTGAAATCTCCATTGCAATGTTTAAAAACTCTATAGTCAAAAAATAGAACTGATCAGCAAAACATTAACCTAGGTCTGTATGAGCTCAAAGAACAAAATAGAACTTCATGATGTGGGAAAGGGTAATAATAAAATAGATATTGAAAAAAGCATCCAGGTCCTGTCGCAGATGTAAGAATAGCCAAACTGGAGTTTTGGATATCAGTTGTTATGAATTTGAGCCAAATCATCTTCTTTTTGGTCTGTAGAAATTAGTTAATCTCTCTGGAATCCAAATCAGCTGCTGTTCTCCCTGTGGAAACACACAAACAGACCCCCAACTCCAGACAATTACTGGGTCAGGACCTTTCCATTGTCCTGTTAGAATATCCTTCCAAAGTACTTTGGGCTTATGTATATTTTTTGGACACATATACCTTTCCACAGCACTGAGTCCTGATGAATCCAAATTTAAAAAGTTTAGAGTAACAAGGGTTATTTAAAGTTTATCTTTGGGGAATATATACCCCTTCCCAATTTCCTCTTTTTGCTTTAATAAGTACATTTTAATAGTTTGATGAGCTCTTTCAACTATGCATTGTCCCTGTGGATTGTATGGGATTCCTGTTATATGAGTAATGCCAAATGATGAGCAAAATTTTTTAAAAGAGTTAGAAGTATAACCAGGGGCATTATCTGTTTTGAACTGTTGGAACGCCCACAGTGACAAAATTTTGTATGCAATGAACTATAATATCTTTAGTTTTTTCTCCGGCATGAAGGGAGCCCATCAAAAATCCGGAAGAAGTATCAACCGTAACATGCAAATATTTTAATTTTCCAAATTCTGGCAAGTGTGTGACGTCCATCTGCCAAATATTGTTAGGTATCAGTTCTCTAGGATTGACTCCAAGATTAACTTGTGGTAAAAAGGTCACACAATTTTGACATTGTTTTATTATTTGTCTAGCTTGTTCCTTAGTTATTTTAAAATGCTTTTGTAAAGTATTAGCCTTGACATGGAACTTTTTATGAAAATTTGTAGCTTCTTCTAGTGTAGAGAAAATACGTATATCATGTGTAGTTTTATCTGCTAAATCATTGCCCAAACTAAGGGCTCCAGGCAATCCTGTATGTGCCCTGATATGTCCTATAAAGAATGGATCTTTTCTGTCCCAGATTAGACTTTGTATAGTGGAAAGCAAAGAGAAAACAGTAGAGGAAGGGGAAATCCTACCAGCATCTTCAAGAGATACTATAGCAATAACTATATACTGACTATCGGAAAATAAATTAAATACAGAATCTTTAAACATCACAAAAGCTTGTAAAACTGCATTAAGCTCTACCTTTTGAGCTGGTTGTTTGGGTACTAAAAATGTAAAAGTTTGATCAGGGGTAACTACTGCTGCTGTACCATTATTTGACCCATCAGTGAATATATTTGGAGCATTCATGATAGCTGTTTTTCTTGTCATTTTTGGAAAAATTACAGGATGCAATGACCAAAAAGACAATAAAGGATTAGATGGTAAGGGTTTATCAAATGAAACATTAGATTTGCACATGATTATTGCCCAAGTATTTAACTCATTAGCTAACTCATCAATTTGATTCATAGTATATGGTGTAATAATTTTATTGGGAGAAATTCCAAACACTCCCTTTGCTGCTTTTATTCCTTTGAGTATTAATTGTCCTACAGCCTCAGGATACCTAGTAAGAATTGTGTTAGGAGAATAAGATAAATGTATCCACAATAATGGACCTTCTTGCCAAAATACTCATGTAGGAATATTTTTTGTTGGTAGTACAATAAATAATAAAGGCAAACTTATATCAATTCTATCCAAGTGCATATTTTCCATATATGTTTCAATGATTTTTAATGCCTTTCTTGCTTCAGGCGTTAACATGTGGGGTGAATTTGGATCTGATGGACCTTTTAGGATATCAAATAAAGGTCCCAACTCTCCTGTTGGTATACCTAGATAAGGCCTTATCCAATTTATGTCTCCTAATAACTTTTGAAAGTCATTAATTGATTTGAGTTGATCTACGCGTATTTGAATTTTTGGTGGACGGACCATGGTTGAGGATAATAGAATTCCTAAATAATTAATTGGAAAATTTAATTGTACTTTATCTATTGCTATCTCTAGATTATAATTTTTAAATAAGTTTGTAAGTGTGACATAACATTCTAGCAATGTGTTTTTAGCTTTGTGTGATAACAATACATCATCCATATAGTGAAATATTTGTAGTTCAGGATTTTGATTTCTAAGTGGCTGGATTACTTTGTTAACATAAATTTGACACATAGTTGGTCTGTTAGCCATCCCCTGAGGGAGTACTTTCCATTCATATCTCTGATCAGGACCTTCATGATTCAGTGCAGGGATAGTAAATGCAACACGTGGACTATCCTCAGGATGAATTGGAATTGAAAAAAAACAATCTTTAATATCTATAGCTAAAATGTACCAGGTTTTTGGCAAAGCAGACAATTGAGGAATCCCTGATTGAGCAGGTCCCATAATAATCATCTCATTATTAATGGCTCTTAAATCTTGCAATAATCTCCATTTACCAGATTTCTTTTTGATGACAAAAATGGGAGTATCATGGGGAGATACGGAAGGTTGTATATGTCCTTCCGCTAATTGTTGTTTGACCAGGTCATGGGCTGCTTGTATCTTTTCTTTAGTCAGGGGCCACTGAGGAACCCATACTGGTCTTTCTGATTTCCAAGTAATTTTTATTGTCTCAGTGGCCCTTTCTGAAAATCCAACCCATGTCTGTCTGTTTCTTGATCTATTTGTATTGATGCTGCTATAACTTGTTCTTGTTTTTCTAATCTTTTTCCTTTCTAAAAACCTTGTCTATTCATAATAGTGGGTGCATTTTGGTTAATGTTATTTGTTAATGTCAAACCTAATTGATCTAGGACATCTCGTCCCCATAAATTTATAGGAAGATGATCCAATACATATGGCTGTATAATTCCTTCACATCCTTCAGGATCCTTCCAATCTAATACCATTGCACTTCTATGGGGATTGGTCACCACTCCTAGGCTTTGAAGTGTTTAAATGGCTTGTTTGGGCCATTCTTGTTTTGGCCATTCAATATTTTGGCCATTCTTGACGAGAGATGATGCTAAGGTCTGCACCTGTATCCAGTAGCCCATTAAATTCATGTCCTTGAATATTTAGTTTTAGCATGGGGCGAGAATCTAAATTTAAAGACAGCATAGCCCAATCTACACCTGTGGAGCCTAATCCCTTGGAACCTCTTTCTACAGTACGACTGGAAAATTTATCATGTAGGCTGGGTATTATTATTAAACCAGAGACCCTGTGTCTAATTGAAGAAAAAGTAGGCCCTCAACTCCATCATTTGGGATTAGGCCCCAACTTCCTTAATAAGACTCCTGTGGCACAAGAATTAAAATCAAGAATCAATAAATGGGATGGACTCAAACCAAAAAGTTTTTTTTTTCAGCAAAAGAAATAATCTGTGAGGTGAATAGAGATTCAGCATCTTGGGAGCAAATCTTTATCCCTCACACATAAGGTAGAGCACTAATCTCTAGGGTATATAAAGAACTCAAAAAGCTAAGCACCAAAAAAATAAATAAACCAATCAAAAAATGGGCCAAGGACCTGAACAGACACTTCTCAGATGATGATATACAATCAATCAACAAATATAAGAAAAAATGTTCATTATCATTAGCAATTAGAGAAATGCAAATCAAAACCACTCTAAGATTTTATCTCACTCCAGTCAGAATGACAGCTATTAAGAAACTCTAGGGTATATAAAGAACTCAAGAAGCTAAACACCACAAAAATAAATAACCCAATCAATAAATGGGCCTAGGACATGAACAGATATTTCTTAGAAGAGGATATAAAATCAATCAACAAATATATGAAAAAATGCTTATTATCTCTAGAAATCAGAGAAATGCAAATCAAAACTACTCTAAGATGTAATCTCACTCTAGTCAGAATGGGAGGTATTATGAAGACAAACAACAATAAGTGTTGGTGAGGATGTGGGGAAAAATGTACACTCATACACTGCTGGTGGGACTGCAAATTGGTGTAGCCAATTTGGAAAGCAGTATGGAGGTTCCTTGGAAATCTGGGAATGGAACCACCATTTGACTCAGCTATTCCTCTTCTCAGACTATACCCAAAAATCTTAAAAACAGCATCCTACAGGGACACAGCCACATCAATGTTTATAGCAGCACAATTCACAATTGCTAAACTGTGGAGCCAACCTAGATGTCCTTCAGTGGATGAATGGATAAAAAAATGTGGCATTTATATACAATGAAATATTACTCAGCATTAAAAAAGAACAAAATCATGGCATTTTCAGGTGAATGGACGGCATTGGAGAAGATAATGCTAAGTGAAGTCAGCCAATCCCCAAAAAACAAATGCCAAATGTTTTCTCTGATATAAGGGGGGTGAGTCATAGTGGGGTATGAAGGGGGAGCATGGGAGGATTAGATTAATTCTAGATAGGGAAGAGGGGTGGGAGGGAAAGTGAGGAGGAAGGGGATTAGCAAGGATGGTGGAATGTGATGCTCATCATTATACAAAGTACATGTATGAAGACATGAATTGGGTGTCAAGATATGTTATATACAGAGATATGAAAATTGTGGTATATATGTGTATTAAGAATTGTAATGCAAAAAAGTACATGCATAATAGCATAAATTGACTTGAACATACTTTATATACAGAGATACGAAAAATTGTGTTCTATATGTGTAATAAGGATTGTAATGCATTCCACTGTTGCCATGTATTTTTAAAAAATAATGAAATCAATAAAAAAAAGAATACAAACAATAAGTGTTGGCGATGATGGCGGGGGGAGGTACACTCTTACACTGCTGGTAGGCCTGCAAATTGGTATCGCCACTATGGAAAACAGTATGGAGATTTCTTGGAAAACTGGGCATGGAACCACCATTTTACCCAGCTATCCCTCTCCTCTGTCTATACCCTAAGATACTACAGGGACACAGCCACATCAGTGTTTATAGAAGCACAATTCACAATAGCTAAATGGTGGAACCAACCTAGATGTACTTCAATAGATGAACAGATAAAGAAAATATGGCATACGGGGCTGGGATTATGGCTGAGTTGTAGCGTGCTTGCCTGGCAAGTGTGAGGCACTGGGTTTGATCCTCAGCACCACATAAAAATAGAGATCTTTTTTAAAATGTGGCATATATGCACAATGGAATATTACTCAGCAATAAAAAAGAATAAAATCATGGCATTTGCAGGTAAATAGATGGAGTTAGAGAAGATAATGCTAAGTGAAGGTATCCAATCCCCACAAACCAAATGCTGAATGTTTTCTTTGATATCAGGAGGCTGATACATAGTGTGATAGGGAGAGGGAGCATGGGAGGAATAGACCAATAGATAGGGCAGATGGGTTGGAGAGGAAGGGACGGGGCAGGGAGTTAGAAATGATGATGGAATGTGATGATCATGATTATCCAAAGTAAATGTATGAAGACAAGAATTCGTATGAATATACTTTGTATACAACCAGAGATATGAAAAATTGTGCTGTATATATGTGATAAGAATTGTAATGCATTCCCCTGTCATATATAAATTTACAAAAGGAAGAAAAAGAAAACCTGACATCTTAAAAAAGTAAGTACCTCACACTAGGACCCACCTCTTAAAGATTCCATTACCCCTCAACATTAGGACACTTGGGACCAAATTTCCAGCACAAGACCCTTTGGGGAACAATCATATGTATACCTTAGGAATAAGCAAATGGTCTGAATAGACATTTCTCCTAAGAATATATGGAAATGACCAATAGGCACAAGAAATGTGCTCAATATCATTAGCTATTTGAGAAATGCAAAATAAAACCACAAAAAAATCACTACACATACAGTAGGAGGCATTAACATATGAAGAAATTGGGACCTTGATACTTTGCTGGTGAGAATGTAAAAGTGTGTTCCACTTTGAAAAATGTTGAAGATTTACTAAAAAAATTAAACAGTTACCCAACAACCCAGCTTTCCATTATATATATATATATAATGATTATAATACTATTATATTATAATACTATATAAATATTATATAATATATATAAATGTAATACAAATCTATTATATAATATACATATATAATATAATAATATTATATTATAATATCATACTAATATTATATATATATATATATATATATATATATATATATATATATACACACACATGAGAATTAAAATATATCCCCACAAAAAAATTGTAAACAAATGTTCCTAGGAGCATTATTTGTAATAACCAAAAAGTAGAAAAAATTTTGTATATCATCAACCAATGGATGGATAAGCAAATTGTGCTATTTACATATGATAGAAAATTACTGAGTTATTAGAAAGAATGAAATACTGATATATATTGCAGCATGGCAGACTTCAAAAATATTATAGTAAGTGAAAGAAGCTAATCACAGAGGACCACATACTATATGATTCCATTTATATTGTATGTTCAGAATCAGCAAGTATATGGAGATAGAAAATAGATTAATGGTTACCAAACCCCGAGGAGTTGGATGGAATTGAATAGAGAATAACTGCTAACTTGTATGTGGCTTCTCTTTTGGTTGATAAAAATGTTTTTAAATGAAACTATTGTGTGATTGCATAGTTTTTTGAATTACTAAAAGGTATTGAGTTTAAATTTCAAATGGGTAAATTTATGATATGAAAAATATATTTTAATGTAGTTGTTAAAGCATATTGGATGAGTAATGTATAATTTAGTAAATGTAAAATCAACAAAGATTAGGAAAAATAAAACTATATGATTTTAAGTAGGAGAGCTAGTATTCAAACTCATATATGTGTGGCTCACATTAGTATGCAATGGGTTAGAATACCAAAAGAGGTGGAACCAAGAGTCTAATTTAATTGTTTGGTACAGATGGGATTATCAGTTAGTAATATCCACAAAAAACTTTTCATGCAGTTCCCAGAAGACTAAAGTTTAATTAATAAAATCCCTCTAAAAAGGGACTTCTGAATGTTAACTGATTTCTTTATGTAAAAACTTCCAAACTGGTTATAGTGAAATGTAATCCTATTTCTAATTATGCCATTATCTTATTTTACTTCACTGGTCACATCATATCACCTCTGTGTCAAATTTCCTTACCTCTAAATGAAAATTGAACTTGATAATCTCTAAAGTCACATCTCTAATATCCTATATTCATTTGTTCAACAAATATTTGGGTACTTCAAGTTGTGTGCTAGATTTTTTGTGTCGTTCTGGGCATAGTGTGATAAGAAAAGACCCTGCCCTCATAAAAGTTCTATTCTAGTAATGGGACACAGATAGTGTTGTGCCAAAGATAAAATGCAGTAATTGGAGAGTGTCTATGGCCTACTCTATATCAGTGGGTAAGGTGCCACTCTAAGGAAATAATTGGCTGAGAATTGCAATGGTAAGAACTATACATATGAAAAATTTAGAGAAGGAGCAAAGATTATTCCTGACAGAGGAAATGACTACTGTAAAGACTGTGAGGTAAGAAGAATTTGGAATATTAGAGGAAGCCAAGCACAAAAAGTTTTACAATGGAACTGGCATGTGGTATACAAGAAGGCACAGTGGGACTAGAAGAGAATGAAAGCAAGTTAGAAGCCAGAACTTGCAGGGTCATCCAAATGATATAATAACACTGTGTAAGTTACAAAGTAAGTTGCTGTGTAAGTTACCATTTAGAGATTATAAGAAGACTGTAATACACTCACTTGAAGACATTATTTTCTAACCTCGCAATCAAAAGTAGTAATCTAATTTTCTAATGTATGTAATGCTTCACAATGTCTTATGTAATTAATTGGATTTCTGTTGATGTGATACATAGTAAAATGCATTTTCTATGAAAAATAAAAATGTTTATATTATGTATTTTAAAAAGAACTTTATATCTATTCATTGAATTGCCTTTTAGAATGTTTATATATATATATATATATATATATATATATATATATACATATATATATATATATATATGTAAAATTAAATCACAAAGTCAAAATATTGTAAGAGTATGAAGTTTTCTGTTTCCAAAATAGTTTAATCTTTAATCTTAGACTTGGGAACAAAATAATAAGCAGTGTTACAATTTATGAGTCATTTAGTACTATATGAATATTCCTGACTAAAGACTAGATCCCTGATTTATTGCTTCAGTAATCATGCAATTAGGATTGGAAGTAAAGATCAGCCTAGCTGGCACATATAGATATACTAATTCTTAATTGTCATTAACCAGAATTTTACCTGAAGTCAAAAAAATCTTCTAGTGGTAAAATTCAATTTCCTGAGAGTCACTTTATGGAATAACTCATATCCCCAGAATGGTTTACATTCTTACACTGATAGTAAGAAAAGAAAATTGCAATACTGACAGATAAAACACTGATGAACAATATTAGACATAATTTATCTCCACAGAAAGAAAAAGATGATAGTAGTTGTTATTTTATTTACCTCTCTCAATGTGGGGTGAAATTTAAAATCAGAAGACAACAGAACCCTACCAAGATTCCACCCCACAGCTTTAATACAATACTAGAAAATTTTCAATAGCAACCAAGAAACATGCTGTATATATGTACTTTGTAAGAGAAACAAATACTATAAAAGATAATAAATTCTGAAATTAATCTTCACAGTTTCCTAATCATTCTATATTTTAAATTGGAAGAGTTTAGCTAAGAAACAAGATAATAGGGATATGATACTGAGACAAATTACCTATTTTGTAGTAATTATAAAATACAGCTCAGTGGTAAAGCATTCCATAAAGGCTGCTGGGCACAAAGCTAAATTTGGCTTTCACCAGGAGTCAAAAGGCCCACTGAACTTCAATTGGGAATTCAAAGAATGAGACAGCATGTTTGCATATATACAAAGGGCAACAAAACAGTGTGCTGCCTTTGAGAACAGTGCCACTAAATGTATGTTTAAGCTGGAATGTTGCCAACAATTCTGTTTGTGAGAGTTAAGGTGACTGTCAATAAGTGAGTGACAAAAATATCAAGCCAAGTGAATGGTCAATTATTGAATTTCCCAATTTGTGGGAATTACAACATGCTAAGCCTATTTATTTTTGTGCTTCTAAACAAAAGGAAAAGTTCTAGAACATTTCATACATATTTTGGAAATTATTGGTGATATACTAAGGTTTCTTCAAACAGGGATTTATACTCTTATCTGCTAATGTCTTTGTTTCTGCTGTTTGCCCGTCTGGTGATTGCTTCTAGCTCAAGGCCCAGCTCAAATATTTACCTTCTTTCTGAAAGTGATCATCCTGATCCTCATGAAACCACTCCTCAAAAAGCTACTTGTCATTTTATATATAATTCCATGGACTTTATGCTTTCTACTCTTATGAAACCTTTCAAAGTATAATATCTCAGAGATTAAGAACATAAACTATGGAAATAGGCAGAACTGGATCCAAATTCTAGCTCCACCATTTACTACATTTTTGACTTTGAAAAGATTCTCAACCTGAGTCTTAATCCCCTTAGCTTAAAACATGGATATTTCTAACACCCATTTCATGCTGTTCTATAAATGCTGTATTTTCATACCACTAGACTATCTCCTGTATAAATTCTTCCAATTTTCTGCATCTATATCTACTTCTATAATTATCTCCTTGTCTTTCAATATTTTAATGTAACATCTCACAAAAAGTTTTGCATTATCACTTCATCTCTTCAAATGTATTCTCTATCTTATGATACCAGAATGTTGGAAAATATACCAAAATAATTTGTATTACAAAATCTTATTGAAGTCACCCATGATATTTTCATGTACTTAGTTCACATTCATTGCTGTATTTTATTTTGTGAATATACAACTTATTTCTCCAACCTACTATTGATGTATATTTGAGAAGTTTCTATTGTTTTACTATTATCACAGTGCCACTATAAACAATGTAGTATGGAATTTTGGTAAACATGTTCACCATGTTCGTTCACCTGTTGTGGATATTCCCACAAGTAGAATTGATGAGTCATAGGATATGTATATGTTCAAATTAGTAGAAACTCTTAAAATTTTCCAAAATGGTGTGCCAACTTATATTCACACCAGCAATGTATGTGCATTCCAATTATTTTGCATCTTCTCCAACACCTTTATCACCAGGTGTTTTCCTAGTCTTGTAGGTGGACTGTACTCTGATAGATAGAAGTAATCAGAAAGGCATGAAATATTTCCAAGATATCATAAGACAACAGGAATCATAATTCAACAATACATAGTTGAAGGCATTTATTAGGGACATGTAAAAAAATTTCCTGTTTATATACCTACCTACTTCACATTTTATTACATTTCTATAGGTGTTGGTCTTCTTCCTATACTGATTACTTTCATACAGGAGAAACCAGATGCCACCCCTTGGCAACTTACATAGGGTCTGACAAATATTAGGCACTTGATAATGCACAGTAAATAAACAAATAAATGCTTCAATATCTTCTAGTATAAGAGAATTACTACATTTCAAAGCTGAAGAAACTGGAGAATGAAAATATTTCATGGAGCAAGACAGTCTTAATGATATAGGAAGAAAAGAAGTGATGGATACAAAGGTGAAAATATGGAAAATGAGACACATATGAAAGCAAAAGTAAAAATTTCAGTGTAAAATAGTTGACCAAGGGTTCCACATTTAGTAGCATAGAGTGTTGATCCCTATTGAGAAACAGACAAGTGCAAGAGCCAGAGAGATAGATAAAGGTTAAGCATCTACAAGATATTAAAAATCTTATTGGAAGATAGATAATGAAAGAAAGGGGGGAAAGAAACAACATCCTAGTCAAATCCTTCAAAGCTTCCATCCACGTGACATTATCTACTTGAAATGTACATGGTCTTGTCCAGGCCAAAATTTCAGCCAAAACTGGGTTCCAATCCTCCAGAAGGATTCGAACTAAAGATTTTCCTGTTCCATTTGATACAGAACCATTTGTCATTTTCACTTTAAGTCAACAGCTCAAAGCTACAATGTCATAGGCCCACCCAGTCTAAGTTAGTCTGAGTCATTTCAGCAAGCAGAGTTTGGCACTGACCTTTTCATATTCGGTATTTGACTGCCTGGCCCATCAGTGGGTTTCATGTCTCTGTGTTTACAACTTTACCAAACTGTAAAGAGGGGACCATCAGTCAAAATACCAAGCACTGAAAGGTCACAGCAGACAGCTTACTATTTGCCAATGATTTTTAATCATTCACTCTGCAATACACTCGAGACACTACAGTTAATTCCATTTGTTATTGACAGAAAGAACTTCACCCAGCCCTCATTTCTTGGGTTTAACAAAAATTGGAGACAAATACAGAAGAATCCCACTATATTGTGGATATTGGGAATGATTTCGATTCAATAATCTTTTTTTTTCCAATACCTTTTACATGCACAGTAATGTGTTGATGACTACAGGAACAGAAAAGGAGCAAACATCATATCCCCTACTTTACTGAGTTTTGTCAAAATGTGTACAGAGACAAGACATACCCATATAACCCACATGTTCTCAAACCCTCCACAGTCCACGGCTATTAAATGAAGCCATTAAAGAACACTGAATAGATTTGTTAAAATCTAATAACACTACGTGTTCTTTTAAAGCAGGGTTTCTCAACCTCAGCACTATTGACACTTGAGGCCAGATAATTCATTGTTGTGGGGGCTATTCTGCATGCCTATACATAGGATATACAGCAGCATCCCTGACCTCTACTTAAAAATTGCTAGCAGTATCACCCCCAGTAATAATAAGCAAAAAAGGCTTTAAAGATTTCCAAATGTCCCCTGTGAGGTAAAATCACCTGTTTTGAGATTCACTACTCTAAAAAAAAATAAAATAGATTAATAGTTGCATATGTATTATTTTTGAAAACTACAGGATGCAAAAGATTCTGTCATACATAAGATAAAATCTTATATATTTTCTACTTCTCATTAATAATATATTTTTCTATTTATTATTTTATGCTTATGTATAGTAGAAAGCCTTGAAAGTGACTTTCCATTCTGGCATTATAATTACTGGAAGAGCTTTTAAAAATCCTCTGGAGGTAGGACCTTGGGATCTGGTATTTTTTAAAAGTTCCTCTGGTGAGTCTATTGTTATTCAGCTAGGGCTGATAACCACTCAGAGGGCTTATTAAAACACAGATGGCACAGCCTCATCTCCAGAGTTTCTAAATCAGTAACTCTGGGGTGGGACCAAATAATTTGCATTTCTAACAAGTTTCCATGCCATGCCAATGGTGTTGATCCAGGGAACATACTTTGAGTACCAATGTTCTAGAAGAATGCACTCTAAATTATTGACAAAGCTCTTTTTCTCTCAAATGGAATTCTAGAATAAAGGAAAGGGGAAATTTCTAATCTTAAACTGATATTCTTCTGTAGTACTTGAGTGTTTTTATAGGCATGTACTGTTTTTATAAAATAATTTTTAAATTTGCAAACTAAATAACATATTACCTGTATTTGATGTCTCCCATATGTTCCTTCCTTCCAAATTGCTTCCCTGTTCTTTCATACAAAGATATTCAATATCCTGAATATTTGGCTACTCATTCTCTATCTCTTTTTTATGTTTTGTTTTTAGTACATTATAGTAATCGTATGGTTCATTTTGACACATTCATAAATGCATATAACATAGTATGCTCCATTTCAATTCCCAGTACTACCTCTTCTCTCCCAACCTCCCTCCCCTGATCCCTTTTCTCTATTCTATTGGTATTTCTTCTGTGGCTGTGCCTTATTCATTTTTGTTCATTGCATAATATTCATTATTATACATATAATAATGTGTGATATTATATATTATTATACATGTAAATTTATGTTATTTTCTGTTTTCCCCATATAAACAGTGCTAAATGGGATATTCATGTGCAAGGTTGTACCAATTCATACTCTGAACAGTAGTAGATGAAAGTTCCTATCCTATTACACTATATTTTCACCAATACTTGATATTAATAGATTAACTCATTTCTCTTGATTGTTGTAAAATGACATTTCTTTGTGGTCTCAATTTGCAACTATATAATACAAATTAGTTTCCAAATGAACTAACATTATGCCTCCATCTGACATGTACAATGTAAGAGGCACAAATATTTAAAATCCCTAAAATACTCACTCACACATAGGAGGGAATAATTTAATTCCCATGGGTGCAGACCAAAGGTTTAATGATCCTAGCCATAGGTCTGCATTTTTGTAATTTAAGATACTTTTGCGATCATTTAGATTTTCAGAAAAGGAAATGCTTAGGATTAGAGAGGCAAGTAGTCTTATCCTAAACTCAGAGAAAAGACTGGTGGTAGCTGATGAACCATCTCCAGTGGTTGATGAGCCATCTCCAATCAACCACTGTCTTTTGACAAATCTGATACCATAAAATAATGAAAAGGCAAAACTACTTTATGTCTCCAAATCTTTCATTTTCTAGTGAAGAAAACAGAATATGACAAGCAGAAGTGATTTATTCAAGATCATATAGCCAGTTTGTAGCTGAGCTGAAAATTGAATACAAACCCAGTACTGTTTTCAGTGCACATCCTTTACCCTCTTAAAAGAGGCCTGAGAAAGACATTCCTGATGGGAATATCTGGCATAGGTGGGGAGGAGGAAAGAGGAATGACCTTAGGTACAGCAAGTTAGCCAGGAAGCCTCAGGCTAAAAAGGCAATGTCTTTGGGTGTTTGGGGCATTGTTGAGGGATGATCTCCAAGCTCCCATCTAAAGTTGGAACAATAACCCCGCCCATAGGCTGGTCAGTGTAGAATAGTGCTTTCTAATAGGGCAGTTCTCAGCTATAGAGCAACCTGCCAGCCACCTTGACATGGGCTTCCAGAAGTCATTGTTTGAAAGCAAGCACCATTGCACTGGTTGAAAACACCTCAGTCAGATTATCATGCTCTTAATTAGCTGTGCATGATGGCAATCAATTAAGGGTGGCATAAAAGCCAATAGAAATAATGCAACTCTCATTAGGGATTTCTCATTTGTTATGTGAGTGTGTCTACTGGGTAAGTTCCCATTAAAGCAAACTGGGGCCTATTATTTAAGCCATTCCAGGAAAGTACAGGGTTATCTTTCCCTTTGACATTTATTGTACCTGGCATAAAGGTTAAAAACAATTATGTTCACTTGGAATATTTATTATCTTATGAAATTCAAGAAGAGCCATTAAGTTTAATTTCTTCTTCTTATCAAAGCTGGTCAAGAGGACACTTTTTAATGAGCTTGAGCTAAATATTAAGGAAATTTTTCTTCCCTGCTCTCAGAGAGATAATCCAGGAAATAGTGATACTATGTAATAGACATAGCTCTGAGACTTGTCATTTATTATTCGCACATTGCTGCTCCTGCATGTTCTCTAGGCCAACTTCCATTTTCTGATTGAATCATATCAGTATACCCAGGAAGACACAATCAGACAGTGGGAAGAACACCAGACTGGGAATTAGGAGAGCTTAGCTTCAAAAACCTCATTTTTCTACCATCTTACTGTATGACTTTGACAACTCCATCCTTCCAGTTACTTGGGCCAAAAACCATGATTCATTTCTTCCTCTATACCCAGCTTCCAAATCTTCAGCAAACCCTGTTAGTTCTATGTTCAAAATGCAGAATTTAATCACTTCTTACTTCTTCCACTACTAATAGGATGGCCCAAGTTAACCAGGCATGGTGGTGAAACCTGTAATCCCAATGGCTCAGGAGGCTGAAGCCAGAGGATCCCAAATTCAAAACCAGATTCAGCAACTTAGCAAGGCTCTAAACAACTCAGTGAGACCCTGTTTCTAATTAAAATATAAAAATGGAGGGGGGATATGGCTAAGTGGTTAAGCACTACTGGGTTCAACCCCCAGTACCCACCCCCAATAATCATTGATGGCCCAAATTGATATCATTGCTAGGCTGGATTACTATCATAGCTTACAAACTAGTCTCCTATTTTCCCTCGCACCATCCTATCAGTTCATCTTCAACACTGAAGCTAGAAAATTTCTTTTAAAATCTTAGTCAGATCATGCCACTTATCTGCTTAAAAGTTTTCATTTTCCTCATTTCACTCATATTCTTCCCAATGGTTTTACAAACACTATGACATCTGGTACACCATGGCCTCTCTTCCATCATCTACTACTACACCCTGTCACTCACTTCACACAAACTGGCCTGCTTGCTATTCCTCAGGATGTTGTATAATCCTTTCCCTTTGCCTGGAAAGATCTTCTCCAGGATGTCTCCAAAGCTCACCATAACCTTCGTCAATGCTTTTTCTCAAATCTCAGCTTCTCAATGAAGCCTGCTGTCATTACTGCATTTAAAATTTCAACTCTTGTTCTCAACCCACATTCCTGATTCTACTTTAACCCACTATCCTTGTTAGTCTTTTTCCCGTGTCACTAACAATAGCTAATATTAGTCTAATGTTAGTATAATTAGCCTAACATTCTTTAATCAGTCTTGTTCACTGATGTATCTCAAGTGCCTTCAACAGTGCCCAGCACAAAGTAGAGATTCAATAGATATTTATCTAATTTAATGGAATATCTCCAATAGATATTTAATTTAACAGAATTTATCCAATTTTGAATTTCAATTTTTGCATCTGCATAATGATATTGTTGGACTAGTCCAGAGGGTTTAACCACTAAGCCACAGCCCTTACTTATTTTTATTATTATTATTATTTTTTTATTTTGAGACAGGTTCCCACCAAGTTGCTTAGGGTCTCACTAATTAGCTGAGGCTGGCTTTTAACTTACAGTCCTCCTACCTCAGCCTCCCAAGCCTGTGGGATTTTAGGTGTTCACCACTGTGCCTGGTAAACATTTTTTTTTTGTAAAGGAACATATAGTGCTTCTGCAGTGATATGATCTCTGTCATAAGTATCCAACTCTGCTTTTATAGCATGAAAGCAGCTATATATAATACATAAATTAATGGGCATGGCTCAATTTCCATAAAATTTTATGAAAATATGCAGAGGTGCTTAGGTGTAGCTCAGTGGTGGAGTGCTTGCCTAGCATGTATGAGGACTTGGGTTTAATCCCTAATGTCAACCCCACTTCAAAAAAGAAAGAAAACAGAGAAAGATTCACTACCCATGTTATAGTTTTCCAACTTCCAAACTGAATGATCTTTAAAATATCATTTGGTTCTGATGTTATGTGGCCCCAGGATATGAAGGAACTGATTGGTTGTTGGGGATTATTTTAATATTTCTCATAGAACACTGTATTAGAGCTACTTATTCTACCTGTAGTTACACTTGGACAACCTTTCAGATAAACAAGAATAGGCCAAAGCGCCAGGATACATGACCACTGAGAAATATTTATGTGCTTAAATCACTATCTCCCTTCCAAAAGAAAAGAAAACCTAGTATCAGCTTCCTCAATGGTTTCCTTCATACAATGCCACATACTGGTAAAGAACTATCAAAGGGAGATCTTTACTAGACAGGGTATGGATCTAGTAAAAAATTAATCTTTCCCAGGAAGAGATCTGACCTTTGATGTTGGCTTTTGGGAAGTATTTTTAAGTGCTGTAATGCTATGCCTGATAGGAGTGCCTTTGTTCACCTGGAGGCCTTAGCCACTGGATAGGCTATCAATGTGATTATGACAGAAACTTTGGGACATGCAGTGTTCACTATGCCTTAAGAGAGGTATAAAGTATACATCAGCCACATGGTTTCAGTCATACCTGTGGAGGGCCCGAAAATTAGAGGTTAGTTATGTTGACAGTCAATAATGGAACCCAAATACAAACTCTGGACACCACAGTTCCAATGAACTTTCCTAGTTGGTAATGAACTGTGAATATTATCATACATTGATGATAATAACATAACACTTTCCATGATTCCACAGGAAAAGGCAACTAGAAGCTCTGAATTTGCAACTTTCCTTGACTCTTCCCCATGTACATCTTAACTTGATATATTTTAAGCTGTATTCTTCCCTGTAATAAACTATAACCACAAATATAATATATTTCAGTGAGTTCTGTGAATTCTTCAACCAAATCATTGAACCTTACGGTGGTTTTAGGAACCCCCCAAATTTGGAGTTGGTGTCAGAAATGAAGACATTCTTGTGGTCTGTGCTCAACTAGAACTACAAAACCCTCATTTCTTAACCAAAGAAAGGGAAAGATCTTCCCTTAGTTTCCCTGTCCGCTTACATTTACATTAAAAATTACAGATTTTCTTAATGCATAACTTTGATTGAAAACTCCTAAATTCTATGAATGCCCAGAATCACAACTAAGGGGAAAGACTACACCCTTGACATGGCCTATTAATATCCATGAGGTCCTGAATTTAAGGCTACAATATAGTTATGCAGAGATTCTAATTGACAGGTGGTCACCAAAGGGGATCTTGGGGACAAGTATTGTAGGCTTTATATCACAGAAGCATGTTTTACAAAATATTAAGTCTCCTTCTCCTTCTTGCTCTCTTTTTCCCTCTCTTCCTTTCCCTCTTCCCCTCTCTTATGTAAAAATCTATCTACAAATATTATTCAACTACTAAAATTATATTTATGGTATATTAATAACAAATCCTTATAACTTACTGTGTAAAAGCAGGATTGAAACTTTTTATATTTTCTTAGTTGTAGATGAACACAATATCATTATTATTTTTTAATATTTTATTTTTTAGTTATAGTTGGACACAATCCCTTTATTTTATTCATTTTTATTTTTATGTGGTGCTGAGGATCAAACTCAGGGGCTCGCACTTGCTAGGTGAGTGCTCTACTGCTGAGCCACAACCCCAGCCCCACAATATCTTTATTTTTATTTATTAATTTTTATGTGGTACTGAGGATGGAACCCAGAGTCTCATGCATGCTAGGCAAGTGCTCTACCACTGAGCTACAACCCCAGCCCAGGATTGAAATTTTTATACAGTTCATCAAATATGTTTACATACATCTAAATAATGCAAATAAAAATGAAGGAAATGCATAAAATAGTATCAGTGATTATCTCTGCTTGTAGCATTATGAATTATTTCCTTTATTATATTTTCTAATTTTTTAACTTGTGTCACTTTCAGAGAAAAAATATAATTAAATTTTTTTTTTGTTGTAGATTGACAGACCATCTGATTTTACTTGTTTATTTTTATGTGGTGCTAAGGATCAAACCCAGGCCTCAGACATGCTAGGCAAGTGCTCTACCACTGAGCTATAGCCCCAGGCTCCTAAAATATAATTTTATAATGTAGAAAGTTTACTGATAACCACAAGAGAAGCAGTACATCTCAGTGTCATAGACTTCTCCCCCTTCAGGTGACACATCTCATAGTGTGATATGTGGTGGACAATGATTTGTCTGTTTATTGTTTAAGGGTCAGAGGCCAACTCCTTTCTACACTGTCAAATCTCTTATCAATAGAGAGTACAATATCAAGTATGTGCTTCCTCAGTTAATGTCTGTTGGATTACTCTCTCAGTGGTAAAGAATAGCAAGTAACTTTACCAAGTACAATATATGGATTTTCTCTTTCATCCACAGTTTCTTACAAGAAACTTTACAGTGCTCTGCTGGCCTGAACAGATCTAAGATGGCTACTTTTCAATATATTTGGAGAGAAATACTGCATAGCACAGAAGAAAAATGTATACTGCTTTTTATCACAAAACTTAGTGAAGGCTATTTTTTCCCTCATGTTAAAAGCACCATATATTTCTAGGTGTAGTGCATGTCTGTAACACTAGTGACTTGTGAGGCTGAGGAAGGAGGATTGCAGGTTAGAGGAAGCTTTGGCAGCTTAGTGAGACCCTGTCTCAAAATAAAAACAAATAACAATTGTCATAAAAAGGGATGGAGATATAGCTCAGTCATACAGTGCCCCTTGATTCAATCCCCAGTACCAAAAAAGAGCACCATGTCTCTGTACTACCCAGTTACATTTTTAACTACCACCCAATTAACAGCATGTTAAATATTATTCCTGTAACAGCCTGAACTTCCATCACTCACTGGTTTGTGGCTTTCAATGCCTTTCCATTTATACAAATACCAAATCATATTGCTCTATTTCTTGGATTTACTCAAGTAGAACAATATTTGTTTATCACTATGGGAGCTAATTCCCAACATTTCCTATGACCCCTTCTGGTTTGTGGCTCAGACTTTGACCTCAAACTTATATACAATGTTATTAATTTGCAAGGTCCTCTGGTACCTAAAAAGATCCCATAGACATCTTCTAGTCACATGACCAAAACAGGCAACACATTCCAGAGGCCTTGTGAATTATTTTAAAAACTATCAGGCAAATTTTTGGTCTTTATCAGTTGTCACTCTCCTACAGAAAAATCAAAAAGCAGTAAGGCCTGTTTTTGCAGCTTTTTTTTTTTTTGAAGAATATGGCAGTACTCCAGGGATATAATGAAATGTCTGGTTAATCACTCAACTTGTCCTAAATGACAACTGTGTAAAAAGTCAATCTTAGGTACTTTACAGGTGATAGAGAGAAAATAGAAGATGGAAAGCTGCTTTGTCCATACCACCAATAATCTGAAAATCTAATTGTTCTCTAAGCACATAAATACAAGAAAAAGGTTGATTGTCACTCTCAAAGAACTAGAAAATATATAATTACAAAGTCAACTGAACAATATTTTCTGAGCTGTTGGGAAAGAAGAATAATCATGGAAGTAACCAAGACAAGTTTCCTGGAGAGATGACTATGTAGATAGAACTTGGAAGACAGAAGGAATACAGTATGATAGTTAATAGCACACAGCTTGTATCTTGAATTAAGAATATTACTGCTCAGAAATCTCTGGTGGGGTGGCATGTGTTGAAATATGGTCTAGCATCAAGCAGCAGGGTTTCTATGGATTTTCTAGAACTTACAGCTCAATAGTTAGTTAGGCCTGACAAGATTGCATAGGAGCACCATGGCTCCCCCAAGGCTAAAAGAAAAGTTGATATATTGGCCAATGTTGAAAAGATTTATAGAAAACCATTACCTTCTATAATTGCTAATTATGAAGGTGTCCTTGCCTATCCCAACCCACATGGATCTTAACTGTGTCTACTTATCACGGGTCTTACTCCTCACAGGTAAACCAATGCTCTACTTGCACATGCTGCTACTAGTATCCCTAATCATAGTAATACTACCAGCTCCAGGATTAAAGATAGAAGAGCTAGAACATGAATCTAAGGCTTCCTAACATCTAAGTCCATTTTCTTATCCAATGTTTAATAGCATTTCCATATGTGATTCCAGGGGTGATAATTTCAATATCTGATCATTATTCATCTTATGCTTTCTAGAAAAGTATATAAAATGAAAACAAAAAAAATATAAACTTCATTTTCAGAAAACTTGATGTGGCAGAGACTGCAATGTATTCACAAAAATATATTACCTTTCCTTTATAGACAAAAAGCTACACATTTCCAAGACTTACTTAAAGTTAATATGAGCCTGTGGTTGAGTCTGGACACTGAAATGTGGGCAAAATTGATATACACTACTTCAAGAACTGACCCAGAAAATCCTCTCATGTGCAATCATTCTTTCTTGCTGTCAATTCCAATAGGAACCAAATGATCTATTAAAAGATTCATAATAGAAATTGTAGATGTCAAAGCCACATAATAGATGTATTTCTTTGCTGCATATCTATTGTTTGCTCCTCCCATGGCCAATAATTCCCCTGATATCATGGGTAACACAAAGCATTGTACCAATAAACATGCACACACACACAAACATAGACAATGGTGAGTGTAGGAACTGAAGAACTATACCAATATGTCTCTATGTCTCTTAATATATTCAAATGTATCTTCCAAGGAAATTTGCAAACCACATTAATTTATTTGGATTGATTCTCATTCTCTCTCTCTCTCTCTCTCTCTATATATATATATATATATATATATATATATATATATATTCAAATCTAAGGTAGAAGTTTGACATATATAGAGAAAAAAATGTTCCAGTAGCTACAGCTAGAGCTCTAACCAAGGCACAGCCTGAAACCTAACCTTAGCTCAGTGAGTTACCACACTGAGGGGGACTTTGGCTCAACTGAGATTATGAGGATGGCTCAATACAAATCCATCCTGAGTACTGGAGAAAAACTAAAGGAAGATTGTATTGGGTCTAAAGTGTGTCATTTTTGTACACAAAGGAAAGTCAGCCCATTCTTTGTTCAGCAAAATGTAAATATCTCTAGACCCCTCCTTACTTCTGACAGCTCAATCTGTGCTCTCTGCTCATAATGACATTGACTCTTGGGATCAGAACACTTTTAAAACTACCAAGTTGGTTTATTTCTGTTTTATTTCCCCTGAAACCATACAGAATGTGCACACAAAACACAGTCCTGACCTTTGAGCTGTATAATGCTTTTGGAATCGATACCACAGGAAATGCATGAATTTATCATTTCTAACATTTTAAAACGTTCTTATGCTTACCATTGACAATGTTGCTGCTAACCTGTGCAACAAGTTCCAGACTCACATAAGTAGAACTATGTAGATGAAAGAATTGAGGACATGGCTACTCAGTCTATCTATAACAGTCCTCCAGTTATCTTCCTAGAGAGAGAGTGTGTGTGTTATTTCTTGATAGCCACAATAGAGCTCAAATCTCTGGGAGCTGAGCCCAGTAACCTGACAGAAGACACTGTAACCACACTTTTCAGTGCCAGCTCATTTGATTCTCACAATCTTGAAGCATTCAGAGCAGAGCTTAATGGTCTTTATTTCAGAGGAGACAAATAAGATACAGAAAGAGGAAGTGATTTGCTCAAGGCTACACAGCTGTTTATTGATAGAGCCAACACTATTCTGAGTCTTATGATTCCCACATGTTGCTAATTTCAGCATATATTTGCCTGTCCAGTTTGGAGAAGTGGCTCAGATGAGGTGAGCTCACATTCAAAACTAGTAGTGTTTCCACAGGAGTGCTGTGCTGACATTGCTGTTGGGATGAATTCATGCTGAAGTATGGCCAGATTCTTGTCTGTGTCAGGATTCTTGGATATGGTCTAACTGAATTAGGAAATTTTACCTTGAGACAACTTCAAAATCAGGTGGCATGGTGGGCATTTTCCAGCCCTAATGTCTATTTCCTTATTTCTCATTTCTCCAATTTCATTGTTTCCTAGTTAGCAAATAAATATACCCATTTCCTTTCATTTCATTCTTTCCCCTCCACTTTTAGCTACCTCAGTGTTCTAGTTTCCAAGAACACTGTGTAATCTCTCCTAGACATATTGATAAGTCTTCCTCCCTGTTCCCACCTCTTTTCTTAGTTTCCTGCTGAAACTCATTCTAGTTTATTACCTTGTGCTGACACCAGTGACAGCCACAAATCCCCCATCTAGATTCTGTTCTTTCTTTGAATATATAAGCTTTCAAATTTGACGATCCAAAGGTTTGCAGAGTTTTTTTTTTTTTTCTTGAGATTGCTTCCTAAAGTTCCTACAGAGTGGAAATTGTATTTAATTTTCATGGTAAATTGCTGGCAAGCCAGTCAGGTAATGGCCCAGATGCAAAAGTGAAAAGCACAAAGGGTAGAACTTCAGAACTGGGAGGGAGGCCAATATGTGAGAAAAACTGGAAAGATTTTACTCTCTCACATGCATATCTGGCTCCCAAAAAAGATTCTTAACATCTTATTATCTTAGAATCTCTGATAGAAAAGTAATCAAAATAATAGTCCATGATAATTATCAAGCACTTCTCAAGAAATAGTAACTCTATGGCTTGTTAAAATAAAACACTAAGGCTGGATGTAGTGGTGCATATCTATAATCCCACTGACTCAGGACACTGAGGAAAGAGAATCCCAAGTTCAAAGCCAGCCTCAGAAACTTAATGAGAACTTGTCTCAAAATAATAATAAATAGAACTGGGGAGAGGGGCTGGGGTTGGGGCTCACTAGTAGAGCACCTGCCTCAGATATGTTAAGCACTAGGCTTGATACTGAGCACCACATAAAAAAATAAATAAAACAAAGGTTATAAAAAGAACTATGGATGTAGCTCAGTGGTTAGGCACCCCTGTGTTCAATTCTTAGTACAAAGAAAAAAAATAGAACCCTAAGGCTGAGTGGAAATTTGAAGGCCCATCCTTGGTCATCTCTCCAATCTTCACACAGTTCAGTTATGTATATATTAAAATTTACTTGCCTGTTTTCAAAGATACCATGATTATCTGCAACTGAGCCAAGATATCAAAGTTGAAAAATCATGGCAGGTACATGGACATAAATACAAATGTAAATATTCTCTAGACTGATAAGCAACTAGTTTTGAAAGTAGGATGCTTATTTCTTGAATTACCAGAAAAGTTATAGGACCCAGAAACTATAAAGAGAAGATAGAAAAATAGAGCTATATTCCCAGGGGTTCCCAATCTATTTGAGAAGATCCATACTAACATTGTGATAGATATTGTCCTAGTAATTTTCATGAAATTTTGTGCAAGCAGAAAGGAAAGAAGAATCAAAACTGGATAATGAAGTTGGAGAACAATTTGTGGCTGGATATTAATAGCTGCACAAGGGTTCAGAAGGCAGAAAAGTAGACAAGGGTGCACTATGGTTCAGAGAAACCAAAGTGATGTGTTTGGGTTCAAGCACACCTGTTACCTACTTTTGCAGATTATTTCAGGAGCATAAATGAAGTTTGCATATGATGGTACAAGCCATATTATGGATGGCCTTGTATTTTATGATGAGGATTTAGGATTTAGTTTATTAGTAAAAAAAAATCACATGATAATAATTGCATTGTATAAAAACTTCTGTGACTTCCAGAAGAAGGATGCTCCAAAGGAAAGAGATTAAAATACGTGTTATAGAGTCCAAAGTTGTCAAGTACCTGCCCAGATCTGTCTAGTTGCTGAGACAAAATAGTAGCACTGAAAAGTATAGTTCAATACTGATGAGAATGAAAGGCAGGGAAAAATAAGAAGAAAATGTAAGGGATAAATAAAACATGAAAGGAGAAAAAACAAAAAGAATATTAAAATGACTAAGTGTTTAGTATGTACTAGGCACAGCTCTAAGTGGTTTATGTACATTGTCTCATATAATGTTTACAATAACCTGATGAAGTAGTTATGATTTTCCAAGTTCACAAATGAAGAATATATAACAAGAAAAAAAATTGCCTTGCCCAGTATCATAGAAAAATAAGTAGCAAAAACAGGATTCCAGTTACTTACTTAGGTAGAGAACAAGAGCAAGAGTGAAAGCAAAAATGTAAAAAGAAAACTATAGCAGTAAAAGGAGATGAAAAACCAAAAAGCAAGTGAAAGAAAGAAACATTGAGGATTAAAATGGTGAAAAGGAGGCAAGTTTATATTTTGAATTAATACTATTTTGCACAAATACTACAAAAGACCTCAATGAACATAACCCTGCAGTCCCTGTCTATGGTTCCAAGGAATAGTGGTCAATGGCCTGAATGAACATTTCCCTAAAAACGAGCCAGTGGTGTGCACTTGGACCCAGGCATAACTGTTATTGGGTTAACTGGTAAGAAATTGCCATTATTTTACCTGTACAAACAGAATACTATTAGCTTCCCACCATACTATCTTTAAGATGAAATATCCCAACCAAATTTCACTTCCTTCAAATCCCGTCACTCTGAATCACTCTGTCATCTTACACATGGAAACTGGACCTATGCCAAGTAACAGTGATCAGCCATTATGGGCACTTAGAGGGTGGTTCACAAATTGATCTAGTTTAAAAAGCCAAAAAAGAGGTAATCACAGGATAAATAGATACTTTTTTTGACCTTATTTTGCTGTGGTGGGTGGGGATCGTGGAAGGAGAGTTATTAGAGTACTAACTAAAATGAAAAAAGGACCTGGGAATCATTGAAATGTGCATGTCTCTCACACTGGTGCTGATAATAGTGTGCTTTTAAATGACAACTGCATTCAAGCTCACTTTAATCTTTTTTTGCAGGTCTTAAAAAGAAAGTTATTCAAAAATTTCATATCAATTAGACGGTTGGTTAATAAAAGCATTCTTTCCCAAAAGAAGATTGCTATCTTTTTAGATAGACTGCAGTTTTAATTACATGAAATGATCTCTAAATAAAGCTACACTGAGCTGAATCTCTGCATCAGGCAATCACCTCTGCTGTTTTGCAACTAGTGGCTTTTAAGGACCCTTATTTTTTAGGGCTTTTATTTTCCTGAATGCTGGTGAAATGGTGACTGGAAGAAAGATGAAAAATCAAGATAGGAGGCATAAAAACCAACCTCCACCTATTTAATATTTGTTTGATTATCAGAAGCCAATGAAAGAAAGAGAAGGGAAAAAATCCCCCTTGGCAGATATGAATTACATTTTCCACCCCTCCTTTTTTTCTTTTTTTTTAATAAACCATCTCCTAGTAGGAAAGGAGCTTGCATTCAATATTAAACACTAGCATTCTAGAGCTGGAAGGAGCTTTAGATATAATTTAGTTCTATACTTCATTTCATAATACTTTGATTTGGATGTGTTGTGTCCTCCCAAAGCTTCTGTGTTGATGAAGGAGGTGAAATGATTCGATTATGAGAGCTCTAACTTAATTGGTGGATTATTCCATTTGATGGATGGTTTGAATAGATTAATGGGTGAAAACTCTAGTCAGCTAGAGCATGGCTGGGGGTATGCCCTTTGGGATTATATTATCATCAAGCTCTCTGCTTCCTGGCTGTCATGAACTGAGCAGCTTCTTCTGCCATGTCCTTCCACCATGATATTCTGTTTCAGTGGGGCCCAGAGCAATGTATTCAGTTGACAATGGACTGAACCTCTGAAACTGTTAGCCCAAATAAACTTTCCTCCTTTAAGTTTTTCTGGTATTTTGTTTACAGTGGCATAATGCTATCTAACATAGTTAGCAAACCAAGAATTTGAGAGGGAAATGTATGTTGGCTGAAGTAAGTAAGTGGCAGTCGAGATAGAAACCACAGCTTCTGATGCCCTGACATTTGTTATTTGTTTATTACATAATATTATATTTTGTAATCATGTGTGTGTGTGTGTGAGAGAGAGAGGGGGGGGAGAGAATAGTAGGGATTGAGCTTGAGCTTGGGACCTCATGCATGCTAGTTATATGCTCTATCACTAAGCCACATCTGAAGCCATTTTATTTTTGTGATCTTATATAATAATAACAGTAACACTTATAAGTACTCTTTTTATCTTTATTTAACTGTCATAGTGTTATTTTAAGTTAGATACTACTACTACTACTACTATTATTATTATTATTATGCATTTTTGCATATGAGCAATTTGAATTTCAGACGATAAAATAACTTTTCTAGGATTCCCCAGCTAGTAAGTAATGCAGTGATGATTCAAAGCCAGCCATCTGGCTCCAGACTTCTTTTATTATTAATTCATATGCTATATATTGTGATATCTATCTTCTTAGGTACATATCCTGTCACCCCAACTAGATATAAATAACAGCACAACTTATATTACAGGTTCAAAGCATGGGATATATGTTTGATCCTGAGGAAAGAAATGAAGATAGAAACAAAATGAAACTTGGCAAGTTATGAGGTATACTTGGAAATGGCTTGAGGGGGGAGGAGGGATGGGAGAAGGGGAGGATGGTGAAATGAAATTGACCAAACTATGCTATATACACATATGAATACACCACAGTAAATTTCACCTTTATGTATACATATGTGTATGCATATATATACACATATGATCATTAGGTAAATCTGCAGGCTCTTATGGCTGTTCTAGACCTTTCCCCTTTTCAGTGATGGACATATACTCTGACTCAACTTTTCCCCAAACCCCCCTTTCTAACATACCAACCTGTTCTTACAATTTTATGATAAATACTGCCGATGGCTTTTTGGAGAAAGATTAAGCATTCACCAACTTTGGTTTTCAGCTTGATTGCTTCAATACAGAAAGGAAGAAGCTTGACCCCCTGCTTCTGACCCCACTGGCAGAAATGAAGTTGGTGACAACAATAAGGAAGCAATCATCACTTTTATCACAGGGAAAAAAACTAATGAAGTGATTAATTTAAGTCACCAAGTATTCTTCACACACCTCCTCTCTGCCAGATACTGCACTGTCTATAGAACATATAGAGATGAAAAAGACACATCCCTTGTATTTGAGGGGTTTTCGCAGACTAGTGGTGACATACTTGTAAATAACAAACTAACACTTGAGGCAGAATAGCATAAATGTCAAATATGGGCACCAGAAATATGCTATAGGCATGCATAGGAGTGATTCCTTTTCACTTGGAGAGGTACTGAAGCTTCAAAGACCAGGTAAAATTTTAACTGAGAGTTAAAGAATGAGTAGATTTCCCAAGTAATGATTAGAGAGACAGGGGAGAGAGAGAAGAGTGATTGAGAGAGAGCAAAGGCATGAAAGCAAGAAAACACAGGGCATCTTATGATAAGCTCTCAGTTTGTTATAAGGAGGGTCAGAAAGGTAAAAATGAAAAGGCAATTAGAGACCCAAACATAGAGAACCTTGAATGTATAGTCAAAAAATTTAGTTTTATTACTTTGGATGTTTTTGGTCCTTTAAAAATTTTGAGCAGAGGAATGGCAGAAGTAGCACTGTATCTTTAAAATAATCTGGCATTATTATTTAGAATGCATTGAAAAAGAGAGGGCAGAAATCCTAATTGGCAAGCTGTTATGATGAAAAATACAATAATACCTGGGCAGAGCTGTGGAAAGTAAAGTCTATTTTGGGGATACTTGCAAAGTACAAGTATCCCCACCTGCCTGTACTTCACCTTCTCTCACTGACAGCTTCCTAACTGTCTCCATATTCCCTAAAGATCCCACTAGATGAACCAGAGGCAGGAATGACCTGATTGTTAAAATTCCAAACTTAAGTTTCCAAAAAATATGCTCTGTACAACTATAGCCAGTATATTCATTGAAATGTATTTCATGAAAACTGGAGTCTGCAATCACCATGGGCCAAAGGGAAATTGTGGTGGCTCAACTTCATGGCAAATAAGTGATATAGCAAAGATTTAGAAACACTCGTTCCATCAGATATATGGCAGGCTTTAAATGATCTATCAGAGTACAGGCCAATCAGGAAGAAAGGCAAATTACTTGCAAGTTGCGCTTTTGTTTTCTCTTGTTCGAAGGTAAGCAGTTATTTAAAATATCCCACTATGATTAAAGCCAGTCTAAGCATAAAAGTGTTTCTCTAATATGTACACAAACTTGGGTTTGCTCAATCGTTCAATTCAGATCCAGACCAGAACCCAACCTCATAACCCCCAGTAAGTAAATCAACTTGACTTAGACATTTCCTATGCTCCTCTATTATAGATAGAACTTATTCCAGTTACTCAGAGACGAAAGTAAAAGTTACAGTTTCAGTACTATTAAAGGTGGAATTATTTCCTTGACACTGACACAGACCTCTTCCCCTTCTGAATAGGCAGGAAGGAAAACACTGGAAAGACAATTGCCTTCAGGAAGCACTGTGCTTCACAGTGGCTTGTGTTGCTCATGTGGGGTATTAGAAGAATAATGGAAGTTAAAATTTGTTTGCAAATCTGTTGTTTCCTGGTTTGCCTCTAAGAAAACATACCGCCATCTGTCTCACTGGTCTTAAATCAAATCCTGTCATTGTAGCACTAGTGCTCTCTGCCTCTTTGTATTCTGCTTTCCAATTACATCTTTGAAAAAGTCCAAAGGTTGTGCTTTGAGCATCTGTATCCCCCAAGAATGCCAAGCAACCCCAAATCATTTTTTAAAGACAAAGACATATGATTGTGCTCTAGAGGTGTCATTCATGTAGACTATAATGTGAATGATGCCACCTAGTGTTGGGTAACATTGTAGTCCTGTTATTTCATAAGCTCTCCCAGATCTTGATGGCAAAACAAAAAAAGAATGAAGTAATGGTTACTGTTGTAAGCCATTTTCACCTTCATTCTGCCTTCTCCCTATCTTCTCTTTCCTCCTAAGTCAGACACAATGCTATGGGTCCACCAAAATCTCTGTTCTCTTCTTCTTTGGTACACCACTGGACTATTCTTCCCAAACCCCTTGCATGTAGAGGGGACCTTGTAACCAACTTTCAGCAATGAGTAATACTGATTTCACTCACCCTGAACCAAAGAATTGATATGTCTTCTGTGTTTCCTCCCATTTGTTGCTAGAAGGATCCAGTGGAAGAAACTGAGGCCCTAGAAGATGACATAGTGACTTGATGGAAGGAAGCTGAGACTCTGATGGCTGAGTGGAGTCAATCATTCCTGCAGTCCTATAGAAGACAGTGATATGAAAAAGACATACAGTTTTAATGTATTATGCAAAAGAGAGGTGGGAAGGCTGGGGATGTGGCTCAAGTGGTAACGCACTTGCCTGGCATGTGCTGGGCACTGGGTTCAATCCTCAGCACTACATAAAAATAAAATAAATATGTTGTGACCACTGAAAACTGAAAAATAAATATTAAAAAAATTCTCTCTCTCTCTCTCTCTCTCTCTCTCTCTCTCTCTCTCTCTCTCTGTGTCTCTCTCTCTCCTCCCTCCCCCCGCCTCTTAAAAAAAAGAGGTGAGAATTTTTTGTTATAGCAGTTACAGTAAAATAGCTTCTATACCTTTCCGTGTCCTCCAAGTTAACATTTTTTTTAATATGTTTTAGTTGTAGTTGGACACAATACCTTTATTTTATTTATTTATTTTTATGTGGTGCTGAGGACCTAATCCAGTGCCTCGCACATGCTAGGTGACCACTCTACTGCTGACCCACAACCCCAGCCCATTAACTTTTATCTCTATTGCTCAGGGCATTCCATTAAGGATCCCCATCAAAGACTGGCTACCCCTAATCAAAGTATCTCTGCTCCCCAGGCTCATTCTGTTAGAACTATTCCTGTTGTTTGTTTTCTTTGTTGTTGTTTTTGCAGTGTTGGAGATCAAACCTAAGGCCCTGCATACAATAGGCAAGTGGTCTAACACCAATCTGTACCCTTAGGTCTCTTGACCTAATAATTTTTGATCAAGTAACTCAGAATCTCATGTAATAGCAGTTAATTGGTTTGTGGATATAAGATCTCTTTGAGGTAAGGAAATCTGGATGAGGATATAGCTCAGGAAGGCTCATGTCTTTCACGGTGCCATTTGATATCCAGTGAGGACTATCATGCGAGAAATGAAGAGGGGATCTAATGGTTTAGCCAATTAAGATACACAAGGCTGAGAACTCTATGAAGCCAGGAACTGATTCTGTCTTTAAAGTCAGGGAAGACTGAATTTAAATCCCAACTTTGCCATCTACTAGCTTAGGAAAATTGCTTCTCAGAGCTCCAATTTCCTTGTTTTTAAAATGGAAATGGTAGGCAATACTAGCTTCTTCATTGAGTTGTTTAAGGATTAAATGAGATTAGATATGCAAAGTGCTTAGCATGCTGCCTAGCACATAATAATCCCTCAGTAAATGGTGGTTATTATAATAGGATATATAACATGTTACGGCTCACCAGAACCTCAGGGATCAATTGAACCATCTCTCATACAGATGGTCAACTAGAGGCCCAGATAGGACTTTCTTCCTTCTCTGAAACCTTGGCCCCAAATAAACTAGTTCCAAGAAACCTCTGTTTGTTTGGTTTTTTTTTTTTTTTTTTTTTTTCCCATCTGAATCTCCTTAGAGATTGGACATGGGATTTCATTTCTGCTGTTCATTTCTGCCCCTTTGTGGAGAAGCTGCTGTGACAATATCTTCTTGGGTATTATATTGGAGGTGGATGAGGAGCAGACTTGCCCTACTTCTTACACTCCCAAGTGAACACAAGTCCTCTGTCTCTAGCATCCCAGTGCTTCAGACAGTGAACATGTTTTTGATGGGACATTCAAAAGTGTCTAGTTTGAATTACAGTCCAAAGAGAAATTAATCATGGATACTTCATAAGTCAAACTTTAATGAACTGCTTAGTTACCATCATTGGAAGTAGAAGTCATTGGATACAATACAGGAATTTGACTTTTTTCCATAAATATCTCAATTCCTGTCTTTATCAATTATTCAGGTTTGTCCTCAGGCTCCAGATTAGTTATGGCAACTAGTTCCTAATCTAACAGAAGTACAAGAAGCTTTCATCCCCCCTTCCTTCTCAGAGCTGTAATCAAATCAATAGCCACAATTCTGGCTTCCTGGCCTGGGGCTGAGGCAGCCACAGTCACTAGGAAAAAAATGGCAATGCTGAGGGCTTTGTTATTTGTCATAGAAAGAGATCTCACTATTGATCACTAAGGAAAAGAAAAGCTGGTGGCAGGATGGAAGAGCTAATGGAAAGAGATGAGATAAAATCCAGCTGGGTGTCCCTGAGGTCATTCTGTGGATAACTGAAGGAAGTTCAGTTGAGAATCGGAAAAAGCAAATAAAAGAACCCCAATTCTGCAAGCACCACACGGAGTATCTGACAGCCCTTGCTGTCTTGGTGTATGTTACTTTTTTTCCAGCTGAACTACCTAATGATCAAACATGACATACCTCATGCTTACTAGCCTTTGTTCAGGAAATATTCTGAAATTTGCTACCCAGCTGGAGGCTAAGACTGTGTACATTCTTTCCACTTTACTAGAAGACACTTTTTCAGCAGAAATGCCTCTATGTGTTGTTACTGCTGTGCAGATGTGCCTGGCTTTATGCAGGTAGGTTTGAGACGAGTTCTCTAAATTGATTTTTGGTAAATCAAATTATATTTCCTCCCTGTAACACAATACAATCACAGCAGCTTTGTTCTCATTTGGACTCTAGTCTCAACTTATAGAGACTTGAAAATCTGTGCCTGCTTATGACCTCTAGTCCAATAGTCAGTGACATAAAAACAAAGAAAAAAATAAAAAAAGGAAACTTGGTGTTTCAGAGGATTCCTTTGGAAATAATAACAATGTCAATAACCTCAGCTTCATTTTCTTGATCACTGACTAGCTATGTATGACACTAGGCAATTTATACATGCTATCACATTTAACCCCAGAAGTACCTTTTAACATAGTTATCTTTATCCCTGTTTCACAACTGCAGAAATTGAGTACCAGAGAGTTTAAGTAATTTAGTCAAGTTCACATAATTACTTACCAGTAGATCAGGGCTATCCCATGCCTGACTTCAAAGCTTTGCTGACTTGCTAATTTGGAATACTGAGATGTGAAATTTGCCACTAATCTATCTATAGTTTTCAAATGGGGATGGGATACTAAACTGCTCTAATCATGACCTAAAGTTTAGTCTTGCCTCTGCACTAACTCACTGTGTGAATTTCAGCAAGCAGCTTCCCATCTTTAGATCTGTCATCTTGTAAATTTGGGAGATTGATTCAGATAATCTCTAACATCCTTTTCACCTCTAGGAGTGCATTGCTATATACTTTTACATTCCTAAGAGAAGTACATAAATCCTTAAAAATCCACTCAGGTGCCATTTGATGCTGCAGGTCTTTCACAAGTTCTTCCAAAATGGATCTTTTTCTGCAATGGTCAGCTATGACATGACATTGATCACTATGAAGTCTACAAATGCAAACCTTTTTGGCCTGATACTTCAAGCTAGCACATTTTATTCTGGTCTTAGTAATGTCAAAAGACCAATTTGACTGCATTTTTCACTTTTCAGTAGATCATTTTGATTTCCTTGTCTAAATGTCCTGCCTTTGCCAACACAATGATATCCTACCTGGAAAATGGCCTTTTTTAGGTTTCCAATTGGCCTTTTTGAAGGCAACAAAGAGGCTCTGGCAGGACTGTCATTAACCCTGAAGTAGTTAAAAGCAGGGTGCCAGTCTCATCTCAAGCAATGCAGACACACTGTGCCTTGGGTTTGATTTTTTTCCCAGCTCCACTGCACTTTCAGGAAATGATCTGGAACACCAACCTCTAAAAGGAGCTGTGCTCCTGCATACCCAAATGTGGTTCAAAAGCCATGTAAATAAATATACATGAACTGAACTGAAACAGCTGGGGAGTTCTCAACAGGGACCTCTAATGACCTCTGTATTGGAAGGGCCACAGCTGATCAAGGAATCATTACTAAGATTAAAGGCTTATACCAAAACCACTGTGAGACTTAAGCTACTGAATTTACAATGTTGATGGCATAAACTGGAAAGCACTAACTAGCCATATTAATGTGCTGCTTGAAAGTCAGACGAAGCAGAGAAAGCTGAGTTATTTCTCTACCCTTTTCTGCACTTGCAGTGAAAACTCAGCTGTTGAGCTCTAGGAAATAAATTGTTTTGATTCACAGTCTACATTATTGTTGATGCAGGGGAGCCTTCTTGCCCTTTAGGTAAGTTGTTCATAGCACAGTGCTAAAGAAGTAAGCATTTGAGTTCAACCAACGGTGCTCATGTAAGGAAACTTAACCACAAGGCATGCCAGGATCTCAGACAAAAAAGTAGAAAAGGCTGAAACAAAAAGTTTGGGGACAAGGGAAATGATTTAGCTATGTGACTTGGCATAAAAATGATTGAATTGAAGAATAGGAGGGGTGCTCATTAATTTTTTAAACTTTGGCTTCATTTGAACTGGCATTGCCATCTTACAAAGGATGGAAGTTCAGGTCTACAGAATGGCCATAATACCAGAAATATTCAGGCAATGACAATTCTTAAACCCATAGTTCAAGGAATAATGTGTCCAGGTATTTTGAAGAAAAGATTCTGGAATACCTAGGCTTCCTAAGAGAAAGAAGCTAACAAGAGAAATTAACTAACATGAGCGCTAGGAAGTAACATATTTCTGGAAGGCAAGAGGCACAACATGAGGAGAAATTTAGGAAAGTTAGTGTCCAGTGTAGCTAGGTAAGTAGACAAGATGAAGCCTACAGATTGAGTACACCTGGTGAGGGGAAGGAGCACCTGAGGTCAATGGACATGTGAATGTGCATACCACATGCACAACCAAGTTTTTGCAACATTGGCCACAAACTGAGCCAAACAGAAACATTCACTTGAAGACATCAGCTGGGACAAGTGTAGAAAAGCTCCTGCCAAGGCAGCAGGTAAAAAGGTGTGGATACCTCAGTGTAACCTATCCTTGGCTAGTGGGCAAAGAACTTCTCCAAGTCCTAGCCTCACTGCATACAACACCACATGCTATTAAAATTAATTACATTTTCTCTGGGCCATTGGTACATCTGTTTCAAATCATTATTTCAGTGATTAAGTCCAAGCATTCCTTACATCTGCTCCTACATATGCCCAGTCTTATTAGAGTCAGGAGTCAAACTTTCTGCATGACCTTGGGCATGATCATTAACCCCTCTGAGTTCCTTCCAATTTAAAACAGGATGTTAATACTCAAACCTATTTCATCCAGCTGCTATGAGGATTAAGTGACATGATGCATGTAAAACACATAGTAACTGGCGCACAATAAATTATGCAAAAACAATATTAAAAACCAAACATCTTAGGCTATTCAGCAAATTTTCTGTCCCTCAAAAATGAGGTTAACGATGGGTTGGGGTTGTGACTCAGTGGTAGAGCGCTTGCCTAGCATGTGTGAGGCACTGGGTTCAATCCTTAGCACAACATGAAAATAAATAAATAAAATGAAGTTTTAAAAAAATGAGGTTAACAAAACCTAACTGAGCTATGAAGCCATCTAACAATTGAATAGTCAGCCTACTGAGGCTAGGAATCTCCATTAAGCATTCAGGAAAAATACTTGGAATAAAGGAGGGATTACCAAAGAGTAAATAAATGCTTTCCTTGTCCAACAATAACAACAACATGTAAAACTAGCACAAAGAAGCATAAAACACATCTCACTGTCAGAAAGAAAGAACAAAGTAAATGGTAAACAAATCTGGTGCTAGAAAATATGTACAAATATGAAGGAGAGGTGGGGTGAATTTAGTGCTCTGGGGAAAGATGCTCTGACAGCGCTCTGTTGGAACACAGGGGGCTTCTGATCTTGGAGAAAGTCAGAATGTATTCTTTCCCCCACTCCTGGCACCCCATTAAGATCAGACTTCCAGCAATCTCTACAGAGCCAACAATAGGCTTATCATTCTTAGAATAGTAGTGTACCAAGGGAGGGGAAGAAGTGGTGGGAGGTGGGAAGGTCAGGATCAATCACAGGCTATCCTTCCAATCTCTCCTCTCACCTTAGGAGATCTAATATTTATCTTTGATTTCACAGGATTGATGGGTCTATTGAGATTTGGGGGTCTCTCTGATCCCTACAAAATCTCCATATTTGCTTGCTAAGGCCTGAAATCTCTTTATAAACTGTAAGCTTTTTATGGAATGAAAGGCCTAAAAGGCAAATGCCTATAAGCAAGGGATCACTAACATGGGCAAACTTTTCCCAGTCAATTTGAGATTCAAACGAAGGACATGGGTTCCTTTCCTGTTTGTATAAGGCGGAGGTTAGCCATTCAGTAAGATGTCCAAGAGACTTTATAGGATGGGGGTGTATAAATTATGACAAAAGTATGGATCCAGAAAAAGAACACATTCCCAGTAGCCCAGGTCATAAAACATCATCCAGCTGAAGGGGGGATTAAAATAGGATGTGGGAAATGCAAAAAGAGAAGCCACTGACAAAGGTATTTCTGTCTTAAGATTGAAATGCAAACTGTTTCATATGCCTTATGTAGGCTTTGCTGTTTTGACTTTTAATCAACATCACCCAAATAATGGAGATTCATTGCCAGAGGTTTTCTTAATAGCAGTAACCAGGGGGATATGAAGAGACACTATCACAGCCTCCAGAGCCCTACAAAAATGCAAAGATCTTGAGTCCTGATGAGGCCTCCCTCTTCACATATGAGACTTGTGCTATTTAAAATATAATGTAGGGGCTGGGTTGTAGCTGTGGTAGAGCATTTGCCTAGCATGTGTGAGACACTGGGTTCATTCCTCAGCACCACATAAATAAATAAATAAAGTTGTAAAAAAATTCTATAAGGTAAAATACCATCTAAAAATATATAATGTAGGACATGGAGTCAGGCCTTGAAATCTATGAATGCCTTCATTGAGTGCAATGAGAATGGTAGTATACATTCCACTCTTTTTAAAAGTTTTTATTTTAGGGTGGACATAATATCTTTATTTTATATTTATGTTGGGCTGAGGATCGAACCCAGTGCCTCATGCATGATAGGCAAGCATTCTAACACTGAGCCAAAACCCCAACCCCTACATTCCACTCTTAAATACCCACAATATTCTAGCATGAGGCAGTGCAAGGGAGGATCAGGAACCCAGAGACAAAGAACATAAGGGCAAAGCACTTAACTATTCTTTGTTTTAATTACAGATCCTACTTTATGCTAACGGAAAGAATAGCTAGTAACTACTTATACTTGTGCCTACCTTTCAGATATAACTTTTGGATTTGATTTCCCTCCTAAAACTGCATTTCATGGATGTACCCCTGACATCAACTGAGTGCAGCAACATTATCTCTTACATAGAAGTTTATATACATATTTGCCCATGCTGCTTTAATATGACTTTCTGTGTGTTTCCTGTGCATGCTTGGCAAAGTAGACGGGCTACTCATTAAAAAGGAGTTAAAGACTCCAGCTGGGTTTTGTAGGCAACACAATTCCTACATTCAGAACTGATAACTTCCTACCTAGATGAGGACCCTTTGAGTTTCTAGCTTTATATAAAACTAATACAAGACAGTTTAAGCAGAGATTTTTTTAAGAAAATAAAAGTTAGGATTAGTAATTTTAAGTGCAATGGAATGGAATGGAAAGGATCCCATGCAAAATCTTAATACTCAAATCTATGTCATCCAGCTGCTGTGAGGACTAAGTATCATAATGCATATAAAACACTAACATAGGGTCTGGGGTTGTGGCTCAGTGGTAGAGTACTTGCCTATCCTGTGTGGGGGACTGGGTTCAATTCTCAGCACCACATATAAATAAGTAAAATAAAGGTCCATTGACAAGTAAAAAGATACAAAAACACCCATTAGCATAGTAACTGGAGCACATTAAGTTATGCAAAACTAATATTAAAAACGGAACATGTTAAGCTGTTAGGTATCTTACCAAATGGCTAACCTCCTCCTTATGCAAACAGAAAAGGACCAATATCCTTATTCTGAATCTTGGACTGAATGGGAAAATTTTGCCCATGATAGTGATCCCTTGCTTATAGGCTTTACCTTTTAGGCCTTTCATTCCATAAAAAGCTTGAGAGTTTATAAAGAGATTTCAAGCCTTAGCAAGTAAATATGGAGATTTTGTAGGGATCAGAGAGACCCCAAAATCTCAATAGACCTATCAGTCCTGTGAAATCAAAGACAAATATTATACCTCCTAAGGTCAGAAGGGAGATTGAAAGGATAGACTGGAAGGATACAAAAATCTAAGAATGTGAACCATAAGGTACAGTTAAGCTTCATTTATTATAACTTGTTTCAATTAACTCTCTGTGTGTGTGTATATGTATGTATACATATACACACACACACAGAGAAGACCTTCTGGTCTTCTGAAGACCTTCTGGAACCAAATAAAATAAAAATATTAAATTAGAAAGTTCTCCTCAAATAAAGAAATAGTGCTTGGATCCCAAGTATCAATGAATATATACTGGCAAAGACATGTCTCTCTTCCTTTATTTTTTGCTCCTTTGTTATTACAGTAAACATTCACCTACCTACTTAATAGAAATTCCTTGTTTCAGAAGTGTTCTGAGCTCTGGACCTCAGTTTTACCATATACAAAATAGAAATAATAATAGCATCTATCTCAAAGACTTGTGAGAGATATGAAAGGCAATATGATGATAACAATGATAGCTAATATTTATTGAGTTTCTTCTGAATGTTAAGCACTGAGGATGTATGACAGAAAAAGCAGGCACAATTTACTGGCACAATTTAAGCAATCCCTAATGTTAGTCCCTTCCACTTGTCCTCCCTTTAGGTCCTTTCCAGATTCAATGGACTATGGTTCCAGAAGAATCAAATCAATGGTAAATGTAGACCTATCACTATAAGGAGCCCAGGCATGACAGGTACCCACATGTTTGGTGGGGTTGGAAGCAGGGACATGAACAATGAAATATCCATGAGAGCAATCTTGTTTGGGGGTTTCAGAGAAACCACAGTAAGGTATATTTAATCATGATAGGAGTAGCTGCATGAGGGCTGTAGTGAGTCTTGACCATCCATAATAGGAATATCACTGTCCTGCCTAAAACATTTCAAAAACTTCCAATTGTTCCTGAGAGAACATTCAAGGACTTTAACTTTTCCCAAATGGTCCTACTTGTTCTGATCCCTGTTTCTCTTATCAGCCTCATCCTGGCCACTGTCATTCAAGTACCCTATAGGCTATATATACCATGACATTACCAATTTACCAATATGCTGTGAATGTTCATATTTGTCTCTAACAGAAATGCCTTTATCAGCTTTTGTGTCCAATGAGCTAAACATATTTCTTCAAGACCTAGCTATAATAACGTTTTTTCATCAACTTTTCATTGGTATTATTACCTCCTGAATAGCCTGCTCATTTATATATTTGTGTACCACTTTGTCCACATGTCCAAAAATAGCTGTTATCTAGTATTTCAATGGTTTATTTCCATGCCTTTCTCCCCAAGTAGACTAAAACTTTATTAGGAGAGGGATCATATCTGGCTTTAGCATTGCTTCCTTGCATTCTCTGCCAGAAATCAGCATGACTTACCTGCTGAGATCAGATGAATTCTTCTTATAGTCCAAACAGGCAAGATTTTGATGCTTTGCACAGTTCTTTATACATGGCAAGTTCTCTGTATATATTTTTAGAATAAATACTTGAATGATACATGATGTGGTATGGTGACAGGGGGCCCTACAAAAAAATGTTGCATATTGCAGGCCTTGCATTCTTCACTCTGTGATTCAGTCTGCCAAATTCCTGAAGGTAATTTGTCCTAAGGCAATATTATTTCCCATCAGCTCTCCTCCAGCACCCACAATAATCAGGTTTAAGATGATGCTTAAAAATCCCCAAAAGAATTTTCTTCACTTACAGTATGCCCATACTTTTCTTGGGAGCCTTTCTGTCCCCTTTGTAGCATAATATATTTTTCAAGGAAGTAAAGCCCATAATAAAATCATATTAATAAGTAACAGACACATATACACACACACACACAGAGAAGGTCCACTAAATCTGTAAGTAAGCAAATTTATTACATTACTCTTGATAGATAGCCTCATTAAGTTTTTATAACGGATCTACATTAATAAAGTCACTACCTGCTCTGAAGAGGAAATGGTGGCCATGGTGGCACAGCCTGAAATAATGCACTCACTTAAGGAAATGTAGAGTGATAAGTACCAATTGTAAAGAGGAAGAGAAGTCATGAGGTAGGTAACCTGTTTTTAAAAAAGCATGGAGCCAGAGATCAAACTGGAAGCCTTTAGACTATTGCCCCATGACAGATATTTAACTCTGATTCTCCTGTGTCTGGAGGTGTTTGTTGTTTGGTTGCCTTGGTCCATAATAGTTTGAATAGGGCCGACAGCCCAAGAGTAATTGGATGTAAACATCTTGGGGCTTTGTTGATCTTCTACTTTAACTCCAAATATTCAGTGGCCTCATATTTCAGGTGTTCAAAGACCTTCACTATAGCACCCTATCTAGATTTGTTTAGTACCCTAATGTCTGGAATCTAAATATTCTTTTGAACTCATCAAAAATGTCCCTCCTGGGTCACATTATCTCTGGCTTGGGTTTTTGTGGAGGCTATACTTATAAGACTGTTGTAAACATTTTTTTTTCAAGTGGTATAGTATCCAAAAGGCCCAGCTCTCTCTTTGGAATACCCTTCAATGGTGATGCATTGAACAGAAATGTAGGATTCTTCATAAGACATAATGTGTACTTGTCCAAATAATTACGGTGCTTTCTGCACATTCTGCCTGTATGTGGTTAGCCTAAGATCACAGTACAATTTCAAGGCAGCACTTGTAAAAGGTAAAGTATGTTCTGTGGAGTAATGACAATTGCCCAGAAGAGAAAAATCTGAAGACGTCACTATATTCTCTGGTCCTCATGCTACTTGAACTCCAGCAAAGGTATCTTTTCTTTCTCCAATGTGGACAAAGAAGAGAGGCTGAGCTCTGAGTAGCCTTTCTCCATTACTAATGAATTTAGGATTGCATTGTGTTATTATTTAAGACATAAGTACAAATGCCAAACTGAGGGATGACCAGTAGATAAAAATCCAAAAGAAAACATACAGGATAGCAGGACATGCTTTGTGGAATAGAAGCAGATCACAGCCAGTCATGGAGACCCTAAAGTCTATGCTATGAAAGGCTAAAATAAAAGTGTTTGGTTCATTCCAGTGTCAAAACCCACAGAAATTTAAAGCATAAGCCCCAAGGACTAAAATGAGGGAGCCATGAGGGAGAGCTTCCTGTTCACTTGTGTGTGAGCATGCACATGTACGCAGACACACATGTTAATTTCATAAAGAAGGAACATTGAAAATATAAGTAGTATTTACTCAAAACACAAGAAATGGCTAACATCACAAAACACAATATCAATTAACTAAGTATCAATTTACATATCTGTGTTTCATACTAAGTAGAAAGACATAGCTATATAGTGCTAAAAAGCTATTTAACCACTATGTTTTGACAGTAAAACAGTCATTATAGTTACACCCAGTTTCCAGGATGATTGGGAAGATTAAATAAAGCAATGTAGATAAAGCTCCTAGTGCAGTGCTATGGTCTAAATTTGTTCTCCAAAATTCATATGTTGGTAAAATTATCCCCATTGCAACAGTGTTGGGAGTGGAAGTTGGGGCCTAATGGTAGGTATTTAGGTCATGAGGGTTTTTCCCCATAAATGGGTTAATGCCATCATAAATAAAGCTCATAACTGGGTGTATTGATGCATGCTTATATTCTAAGTTAATTGAGAGGCTAAGGCAGGAGGATTGCAAGTTAGAGGCCAGACTCAGCAACTTAGTGAAACCCTGTCTCAAAACTTAAAAGCTGGGTATGTAGCTCAGTTATAGAGCAAACCCTTGGTTCAATTCCCAGTGCTGCTAAATTAATTAATTAATTAATTTAAAAGGACTTGTAAGAATGGTTTTACTTTTTTCTCTTATATCATGTAAAAAAGAGCATTCCTTCATTCCAGAGGATACTACATCTTGGAAAGAGAGACTGGACCCTCCCTAGACACAAAACCTACCAGAACATTGATTTTGGATAGCCCAGCTCTATAAATGTGAGAAATGAATCTCTGTACTTGATTAATTATCCAGTCTATACTATTCTGCTATAATACAAACTAGGACATATGATGTTGAGAATATTATAAATGCTCAATAAGTAGAAGGCTATTATTACTATCCTTATGAATTTAACCAGGATGATGAACCTTAACTATAGGTCAGTATTAAAACTATTTGCCTTTGGGCTAGGGTTGTGGCTCAGCGGTAGAGCGCTCACCTAGCACATGCAAGGCCCTGGTTCGATCCTCAGCACCACATAAAAATAAATAAACAAAATAAAGGTATTGTGTACAACTAAAAAATAAATATTAAAAAAAAAACTATTTGGGGCTGGGGATGTGGCTCATGTGGTAGCGTGCTCACCTGGCATGTGCGGGGTGCTGGGTTCGATCCTCAGCACCACAAAAAAATAAAATAAAGATGTTGTGTCCACCAAAAACTAAAAAATAAATATTAAAAAATTCTCTCTCTCTCTGTCTCTCTCTCTCTCTCTAAAAAAAAAAGACTATTTGCCCAACATAGAACACAACTAATACCATGTGTAAAAATCAAATTTATCTTTGAGGAACCTAATATTATTTTATTTATTCATGGATGATTACACATTTAAGAAAGAGAGGTGAACTTATTTTTTAATGATTAGCCTTAGCAAAAGATATATGGATAAGACACTAAAGTTCCCTGAAAAATAATATTTCTTTAAAGCGTTTAAGTATTCACAGGGATCACTCTGTTGGTTAACATTATACCACCCCCCAAAATGCTAATTCAAAATCTAGTCTAATTGACTACTTAGAATCAGAAGGTGAGCTTAAAAAAAAAAAAGAAGAAGAAAAAAGCTATACATACTTGACCAAATTCAAACAGTTAGGGTTTGTTTGAACTGAATTTACTTAAATTGTGTGCAAAGCCACAGCTGTAGCAAACCCAGAATCTGAAAAGAGGATTGTTAGAAGTCCAAATTAGGAAAGAAAAAAGCTGAACTAACTTGGCAATCTCTAAAGTGCAAAAGTGTTGTTGAAAAGCAGCAGTACTAACTGCCTGTTAAAAAATCAGAAATCAGACAGCGAACCATGTGGGGGACAAGGTTAAATACCATCAAAGAGAAGGATTGAAAGAAGGTCAATAATTGCCTGGACAGGAAAAGAAGATGAATAGAATTTTTTTTTCCTTGCCCACACCACTACAGACCTCTGCCAGATGGAAAGGTATTGATGGAATTTGAAGTGACCGGGAAAAATGCAGAAGGTGTGCCCTCAGCTTCACAACTTGAACCAGGAAATGTAAAAAGACCTCGTGGGGGTAGGAGATAGCACTCAGCTCCAAAGTCTGAGCATAGCCAGTAGAAAATATAGAGCTCGGACGCTTAAAACACATTGAATGCACATGGGACCAACATTTAACATGAGAATTTCAATATAACAAAAATAGTTGTTAATATATAAGAGACAGGAGGTCAAGTTTAATTAAATGTATTGAATAAATAATGTTTAACCTAAAATCATTTTTGCTGAAAATCCATTTGCCAGTTTTCTGTAGGCATGCTGTATTTCATAATAAAATTGAGATAATATGAAAACTATATGCACACATGTTTGTATATATATATTATATATATTATACATATATATGCACATGTGTTATACATGTGCAGGCATGTATGTATGTATGACAATGCATTAGTTCTATAGTCCTTCACCATGTCTTGATTAGTTGTTGAATAAAGCTTGTTTTACTTCTGCTGCCAGAGGATTTTGTGGAGTTTCAGTGTCATCAGTCTTAGCATCAGTGATCCCTATCTAGGCATCTACATGAAAAATAGAGTACTTAGGGAACCAGTTCCTCCCTGATAGTTATTTTGCAAGCCAGAAAACTACAAAAGAGAAAAACTACAAACAAACAAAAAAAATTACATAAACACAAAAACAACAGTATTTACAATTTATATTTGTTACAGTTTAGACGTGGCATCCCCCAAAAGTTCACATGTAAGACAATGCAAGAAGATTTGGAGGAGAAATAATTGGGTTATAGCCTTAACCTAATCAGTGAATTAATCCTGATGGGATTAACTGAGTGGTGACTGGGGACAGGTGGGTGTGGCTGGAGGAGATGGTTCTTTGGGGGTGTTGGTATAGGGTATATATTTTGTATCTGGAGAGTGGAGTCTCTCTCTCTGCTTGCTGATTATCATGTGAGCTATTCCCCTCTGCACACTCTTCTGCCAGGATTTTCAGCCTCATCTGGAGCCCTGAGGCATGGTGTAGGGCTTCTATGGATTGAGACCTCTGAAACCTTGAACCCTATCTACAATTGTGCTGCTTGGGTCCTTTAGTCACAGCAGCAAAAAAGCTGACTAAAACTAATAATCATGAACAACAGTCAACTAATACATAAAATTGGGCAAAGCCAACTAATATTTTATTGTCCTTCTCAATCTAAAACTGTGGCTCTTATCACTCTATGGATGAAAATTTTTCTAAAGCAGACACACTGATAATTGAGTGCCAATTTCTTTTAGATACTATGTTACATATCACAATAACAACAAACAGAAAGAAGTCACTATCCTTGTTTTCAATGTACTCATGATGTCTTAAGTGAATCATTAGAACCCATTACATTGGCTAAATGCAAAAGGCTATTGTTACTGTAGTACATATAATAAGGAGTTAAACTAACATTTTCTACCATTTATTTGTAGAATTAATTTATGCTGAGTTTAAGTGATTTATACATATTAACACATGTAATTTTGCCAATAACCCTATGGAATGGATATAATCAGTATCCCCATTTTACACAAGAAGAAAACTTATACACAGAGTCATTAAATAAAGTTCCTACATTCACCCATTAAGTGACAGAACTTGGAATTGATCAAAGCCCACATTTTTCAATCACATACCCTATTGCCACCCATTAGGAAAATTTATTTTGATTCAGGTAATTGAGGGACCCATTTGATCTAGAAGTTCAGAGAAGGTGATGTAGAGATATGACAAATGTTGTTGAGTTGCACTCAGGGCAGTACCCACAGTTGTATGGCTTTCATGCTGCACAAAACACTGTGCTATATCACAGCTCAACCTTCATCTCAAGCTCACCTTCTTTTGATCCACCTTGGGAAAATCCTTCCTTCCCCATCTATGAGCATTCTCCTAGATCATTTTGAGTACCTAAACTTTAGATTCTAAGATAACCTCCCTTTTTTTACTTCCAAGTATTTTACTTATATTCCATTACGTAAGAATCCATAATCACTTATCACAATTAAGAAAAATAAATGGATCTAAATCCCAATCAAGTTTTACTTAAATAAATTTTTAGTAGCCCCATAGGAACCAAATCCCTGGTATAGCAACACAAAGCTTTAAATTATAATAGTACTTCATAACATGCTGTTTTTATAAAGCATACCACAAATATTCAGTCCCTTTGGGTTGGATTAGGATGGGAACTGAACACTTTTCTATGAACTCCTATTGTCAATCTCATCTACCCCAGGACCACACATTTCCAATACTTTTTAGTTGCCCTTTCTTTGTGTAAAAATATATCATAAAAGTAAGGGTTTTCTGGCAGCCACAAATAGAGACCACCAATGCTATGGGAACAATCTTATAGAAACCACATGGCTAATTAACAGGATGCTCATAAAATAGGAGAATCCTAAAAAATTGAAATAGAACATTGACTGCTAAACTAAGAAACATGGGGTAACAGTGGGGAAAGGAAGAGGTTTTTATATGGTACCTGCTCCTCTCACTGTGTTATCTCAGAGTTTATGAGCTCTATTTGATAAGATCTTTGAAAAACTGTTTCATAATCTCTTTGACTATGATGAAGCAGCCACTACTCTCTTCTGGCTTTCTTCTCAGAGAGAGATTTTTTTTTTCTTTTTTTTAAGCACGGACCTCTAGTGGCTAAACTGCAAAAGATCTGTAAACTCCAAAAGATACAAACAAAATTGTACACATGTGTGGGGAAAAGGTTCAGGGCTGGCTTTTCTCAGATATTCAATATGGCCTTGCCCCAAACCACTGCTCTTGGAGAGGCTGTGAAGCCCAGTGAAAGAACATTTCCTAAATGAGATTTATGACCAGAGCCAAGCTACCAATCCAATTTTTTTTCTGTTGACATGATTATTACTTGCATTTGCTGTAATAGAATTTCAGAGTCACATTAAACACAGGAAGTTTTATTATAACACATTTCATTACAGTAGAATTCAGTTCTGGTATTTCAGTTCTTGTGGCCAAGACTATGAAAACCTATCAACAAATCATCAAAACTGTATTTAAAATACCAGAGAAAAATGAAACTCCTGAAATGAACTCTTGTTCTAATGGACCATTATTCTCTTTGATTGGAGTCTCCTTTCTTCCATGGTTTTCCACATACTTTTGGGCCACATCCTAGAACTTGCTAAAGGACACTAAGATAAAAGGTCAACTCAAGATATTTGCAAAGATTAAGAAAGCTCAGAATTTGTTTACAGGGCATTATTTGTACCACACTGTATATTCACTGCCATGAAAGGAGAAAATAGTTGAATTAATCCTCACAAAGCAAATTAAGACAATATTGTGCTGGGTCACGTTTGTGGATTATCAGATTTCCATCTATCAATCTTAAACTATTGCTCTGCAAATACTCAAAACCTAATTTGAGACTCTACATAAAATTGGGCAAAGCCAATTGAATTTTCTCTAATTTGTTACGATGCAATTCTTCTTAACGAAAGATAAAGAAATTGAAACATTTTATGATATAATGCTTATAACTATGGATCAATGGACTGTTTTCTTTTTTGGTGCAACCTTTCTTGATTCATTCATGTGTAAGGAAGTGCTGGGAGCAAAATACCATAGTTTATTGGGCTAGAGGAGGACTGCATTCATTTTTCCCTGAAACACAGCATGGTTGTCATCAATTTTATCTCAGGAGGTGGGCACACCATCAGTTTACACATTGATTGCAGTCATTCTTCCAAGGGGACAATCAAACCCATTGTAGGAAGTTTCAATAGAAACTTGGATCACAGAACAGCATTCTAGTGAAACTGACCAGAGTTAACAACCAATACCGAGCACTCACTGTGTGCAGAGCATTTGACTGAAAGAATAATACAGATCAGATGGTATTGCTTGTGAGGGTATGATCATTGACATTAACAAAAAAAAATCCTCACATGACTGAAAGCAGGACACATGATTTAAGTTATTCTCTCATTATATCCCTTCAACTCAATCCCTTTTCTAAGTTTCCCAAGCCTGTTTGTTTGAAAATCATTACATCCCCCACATTAGAAATGGCAGCATTCTATTCAGGTGGATGTGATTTTCCCACAGGCAGGCAGATAGAGTACCTGACATCTGGGTTCTGAATGGAGTATGGGCCATGAGAAACAGAAAGGGACTGGGAAGACTGCTCATCTAGTTGTGCAAAGCAATGTCATGCAAAAGCACATCAGGATTCACCTGTCTTCTCATTTTTCTACCCCATTCTTATGTAATTCTCTCCTTCTTGGTCTCCCAGAATCACCGTCATCAGCACTGCCTCTGAGCCCAGACAGTCAGAATGCTTTCTAATCATGTCATAGGGTGATTTCCACCCCTTCCCCATTATACACAGCTTGGGCAGCCACAAGTAGGAGGGCAGTTATTTTTAACATCCTCTGTCTCCATTTTCCCATTTCAGAAAATACCCAGGCATGATTTGCATAGTTCTCTGGAGAGTTGTTTAAATCAAGCTAGAATAAAAAAGAAAAAAGTATGGAATCTAAGTTTATCTAAATATAGGTCACTAAATATGCAATTATTTTATATTTTATGTTAAGTATTTCTCTATGTGCATAAGTATAATATGAATGAAGAGTTTTCTGTTGCATCTGATGTATGTTAACAAGAAACTGAGTACATAATTAAGTGTATAACATAGTAGTATTAACAGACCTGGGGACCAGATTCTCAACAATTGCTAACTCTGTAAGAAATGCTGCAGTATGGTTTAAATATCTTTATTATTTCATTTTTTCATATTCAAAAATAGCTGGACTTCCCCCATTGTCTCCTAAGAAGTGCTATGAATACCTCTAATTTCATTGCATACAATGTCATTAGTACAAATGTTGTTCTTCAAAAAAATGAAGGGAAAAGGAAGAGGAGATGGCCCCATTTTTACAAGTATCTTGAATTCATTCAGCAAACATTTATTGAACACCTGCTATGCACACAACTCCATATAGAAATAATTTTCATAATGCACAATAATTTTCATAACCTCAAAGAGACTGCATCCTCTTGGGTAGGGGGAGATAAGCAAAAATAACTATAGACAATATGAGACAAATATCCTGAGTGATGCAAAGAAGGTTAGGAATTCAGAGGGGAGTTATGTCTTCTCTGTCTGGGATAACAATAATGAAAACAACTATTTATTATTGAGTATTTAATACATGCTTAGTGAGTGATAAGTCTTTCATGTAATTTACTCCTCACAGCAACTACTTTACAGGGCTAACCCTATTTTCCAGATTAGAAAACTGAGACTTAGAGGTTACATAACTTGCACAAGGTCATAAAGCATATGAGATAACTCATTCAGGAGTAGTAGAGCCATGATTCAATCCTGTGGCATATAACTCTAGAGCACATATATAAGGAAATGCCATCAGTCTAAAGGTCGGTAGGTTTATTGTTGAATGAAGATATATAAGATACTTCCATAGGGAAGGAAACATTTGAACAAAGTCACAGAGATAGGAAAGGGCAAGATGTATTCTAAAACATGTGTTATCCTTTAATGGCAGTGTATGATCATTTAATTCATAACTGGAAGGAATGGAAGCTTATGCACAGAGAGATTAAATGAACAACTGTGGTTTGGGCAGATTGACCTGGAAAGGAGATGACAGAGACTACAGGTAGAAAACAACAAGGGTATAAAGTAAAAAGCATTGAGAGGAGGAAATATATACACAAGACACCATCAAATAACAGCAATCTTGATGAATGGAAGGAAGGGGAAGGTGAAATCAAAAGACACCTGTAAAAACTGTTGGAAACAGCAACAAGTAAACGAAGAAGAGAGCTGGTTTGAGGAAAAGATGATGAGTTTATTGTTTGATAGGGTGGATTTGAGCTACCTAAGAAAACTAAGAAATTCTAATCAACAAATATATTTCTATTAGCCCTTGGACTTGACTGTTGCAGATTTTCACACATGTAAATTAGATGTCAGAGCCTCATCTCCTTTGGAGCCTTTTGAACAAAGCATTTATATTTCAGAAAGTGATGCCTAAAGAGGAAATGAATTCATCTCCCACAAATCCTCATTTAATCAGTTCACTGTGTAGCTATTTCAAGCAATGTTGCTAACAGAGAATTAAAAAGAAAGAGATGGCTACCTCAAAGAAATATTCTGTATTATAAGTCTGGTAACAATGAGTTACTACTCATTTCCAACTTTTTCTTTTCTGGACACAATGTTAAAATTCATGGATCATTTTTGTTGCAATACCCTTGTAATTGGAATTGTATGGTTTCCTCAACATTATGGCTGTTACAGAATGTTCTTTAATCTCACCTAAGATATCATATAATAGCCAAATTCCCAAATAATATTTGTTTGACATATTATATTTCTCATATGTATGATTTCATTTGATTTGCACAGCAATTCTATTGATACCTATATTACTATCTATGTTTTAATCAATGCAGAAATTGAGGGTCAGAAAGTTATAAAATTTCCCCCAAATTCACAATATTTAGCATATTTCAGAGTAGGGAGTTGAATCCAATTTCCCAGATCTGCTATTCTTCCTTCTATGACACAGATCATCCTCCTTATTCAACAAAATGTAATAAATTTTTATCTAAAGAATTACTTAACTATCATGATCCCTGGAATCTACTGCAAAATCAATAGAACTTTAGTTTATCCTCAGGGAAGTTAACTGCAGTAGTTCATTTGAATTATCCTTAGTGCATCATTAAAATAAAATATTGATTTTGACCAAGCATTGGGAATCATTAATTACCAATGATTTATTATCAAATATTTCATAACTCAATGCTAAATTTAATTAACATTTACTCTTTCATACAATGAACAAACACTGAGTTGGACACCTACTATGTGCATGTACTATGTTTGATGCTGGGGATAAAATGGTGCTTATGGATGAATAAAGAGAACACTGAATTAAAAGTCAGGAACTACAACTTCTAGCCTACCTTAACCACTAATTATCTTTGTCACCTCAGGCAATCCATTAAATGTCTTCTGAGCCTCATTTATTAACATGACAATTGTATAATTCAAACAAGAAAGAATTATGAAAACTAACATCTAGAAAAATATGAGAGTCATAAGGAAAAAAGGACCATGCACTTACAGACTAAGACAAATAGATATAGAGTAGCAAATCAAATAAATGAGTAGTTAAGACAACAGAATACTTTTAATTTTTTAAAATTTTAACACCATTAGATACACAGAGTAATGACAATAGTGACTCTAAAGTTCCACACCTACACACACACACTGCATTAAAAAATATCCAAATTCTCACCAGTACTATACAAATAACAAATCAATTGAATGACTATAGCCTCTGTATGTTTTCTAGTCAATTTCTGTATAGAACTAGATATTGCCAAATGTTCATAATATGTTCCTACCAGAACTGTTTTGGTATACTTCTGGACATAATATAGTAATTCCTCTTCCTAAGTAGTCTCTAATTTAACCACTTTTATCTAACCCCACCATGTGTGACTTACTTCAAGTCTATATCACCTTTGGCCTGTGCTACTACAACAGTGTGGGCTTTGGGTAAAATTTATACTTCTTATAATAACTGAATAGAAACTGAATCATCAAGGCATGATATATATTTGGAATATTTAATTTATCATCATAGTTGGTAATTACAGTATTTTGTAGGCTTAACCAAAAAAGTGACATTTTTATCTGGGGTCTGAATCATGAAGAAAATTACTACACATAGAGGGCGATAGGCAGTACAGGCAGAAGGGATAACATGATCAATGACACTGAAGATTCATATTATATTTTAAGTGTGAGGATTCTAATATAACTAGAGTGTGGGTATATAAGGCTCTTAATATAACTAGTGGGTAAAATATCAAAGGAAGAAATCACAATTGAAGTTATTCTAATTTTTTATTGGGAGAAGTATCTCCTCAAAGTGGTCAACATAAAACCAGCTTTTCATTTGAAATGGACAAGTTATCTTGGAATTCATTGTGCATGTCCTCTGATTCCATGAATGTTTAAAACAAATGAGAAATTAATATACTTTTCTCATGCTTCAAACAGAAGACTGGGGGAGAAAAGTGTTATGTATGTTTTAATATATACACACATATACTTATAATATTCAAGAGCTTGCTTCATTCATTTAAAGAACAAACAATTTTGTAGTCATTAATTCCACATCTGTGGCTCCCAGTGGGCTTCAAAGAGTTAACATGCTTGTTGCACTCCATTTTGGAATGTCAGTCTTCTTTCTACTATTGGAATTCTGCTCTAGCATTACATTACAGAGCTTCCCTAATGCCTGCCTATGGGGATGCGGGTAATGGTGCCATCTGACACTTATCATAATTTCATTCAAACTCATATTGCTTTTACATTGTATTTCCCTTTGCCATTCTGACTCCTAACTGCCAGCAGCAGGCTCAAATTTTACCTAAATGGGAGCATTTTGACTTGGGGAGAGAACATTGCTCAGTGCCATTTGCTTAATAGTATACATTACTGCAGAGGGAGGGTTCTGACCCAGGGCCAAGTTCCCTGCATCCAGTGCATAAGAAGTTTCAAGGGCAAGACAGCAGCCCCTGCAGAGATGTGAAAATCCTTGCTGAGCAGCAAAAGTTGCGGTGGAAAAAAATCTTAGTGGAACCTATCACACCAAATCAAGGATAGGCCTGAAGCATTTGGTTAGGAGGAAGCAAAGAAAACAAAGTGTATCCTTAGTTGCCAGATAAATGGATCTTAACTGTTCATCCTCCCATATGTCTTCTGCACATGTAATGCTAAATAAGTTCTAAGTGCTGATCAAAGAAATGATATGAAATAAATTTTGAAGAATGCAGGTGAATACATACCAGATAACCAGAGTAAAGGGACAGATAAAGTATTTTAATTTACCAGAAGATATGTTCTAAATAGGGCCTGGAAACAGAGATGTCTATATAATAAGGAATAAAATAAGCCAGTCTTATATGAAAGTATAATTGAAGAGTTAGAAGTAATAATCACACAACCTTAGGTAAAGAGGAAAAGGTATTAAACTGAATTATTAGTTTTAGGCTCCCTGACATCAAAGAAGTCCAGAATATATTCAATGCTTGGGTAAATAGGCATGAAATCAAGTCATCAGAAAAAAAATTAATTGGTTCAGCAACAAGGAGGGATACAGGGAGTAAATAGGGAACTGAAGCAAAAGAGAATATGTTTAAATGTGGGGAAAGTGTGGTATCAGGCCACTTGTGGTCCTCTATTCCTTTCAGAGTCTGTTGATATCCTAAGCAATGATCACTTCCTCTTTTAGCTGTGCATACACAGCTCTACACTGCCTCTGGTTTCTCAAGGCTTCCACTTATAGGATCAACATTCTAAAAGATTCCCTCTTCATCAATATCACATTTCTTCCTAGAGAAATTTCTTTGTGTTTGGAAGTAATCGATTTTCCTTAGAACTCATTGGATTCATAGGGTACTTCCTAAGTGTGGGGCTCAGGGATGCCTTGCTCTAATTGAAAAATTTTCACTTTTCTCCATTTTATAAATTGAGATACAGAACAACTTTATTCAAAAAGGTTTCACCGTAAATAAATATTTGAAAACTATTGGAACAAATTCATAATAGGTCACTCCTAATGGGAACTCCCCCTTGAATGAAGCACTAGACTACCTGGCCATTTTCTTGACTAGGGATCATGTGGAGAATGACAGTTTCTGTCTGAAAGTTCTTTTGGGGCCTTATCCATCACATTCTGTAGGCAGCTATATAAGGTTCATACTGTCTATAGATACAGGAGTGTCAAGTTCAGGATCAGTGCTACTTAAAAGCAAACTTGCTCATAGCCTTCCTGGATGGAATGGCTAAAGACTTTCTTATAGAATTTTCTCAGGGGCTGGGGTTGTGGCTCACTGGTAGAGCACTTGCCTAGTATATGTGAAGCACTGGGTTTTATTCTCAGCACTACATATAAATAAATAAAATAAAGGTCTATTGACAACAAAAAAGTATTTAATTTTTTTCCTCAGAGCCCCCAATAGGACTTTAAGAGATTATAACATAATTCATAGTCTTTTCTTCATTTTTATGGGATTATACACCCATACTTCCACCATAGCTATTACAGACCTTCTTAGATCTTATATAAATATGTATATTAGCTTTAAATGGTTAGGGATGCCAGCTGAAGTCATCCTGACACAGTGTATGTATCTCTGAATACCTTGAACTCTAAATCTAGTAGTCCTGCTATATACTAGCACTTTATCACAACTGCCAAGTACTAATTCATACCAAATTTCAGGAGGTAAAATTTCCCTTTTTGTGGCTTTAACATTTTATTTTCCCACCAAGTTAGTACCAAAAGGCCAACCCAACAATTAATGAATTATTGACTTGAAACAGTATCTACAGGCATCTCTTTATTTCCCAAATAGCCATTATTATTTTTATCAAGAGTGCTTATTATTCTCAAAAGCCAAATTCCTAACCACTACAAAGTACTTCATAATTTTGATCCATTAATATCTTTAGCCTTTATATTCCATGCTAATCTTCTATTTCAATCTGTTTCAAATACCCTGTACTTCTTACCATTCCTTAAATTTTCACACCTCCCTTCCTTCATCAATATATCCCTCCAGTAAAAATTCCCTTCACCACATGCTGCCCTTACCAAAATGATGATCAGTTTTCAAGGCCCAAGTCAAATGTTCTCTTTTCAGTAAATTTATCTAATCCTCCCAGTGAGATTTAATAATTCCTTCCTTTGTACCACCATGGCAGTTATTTTTGATTTTGTTTGTTTGCTTGTTTGCTTGCTTTGTTGTTTTTTGTCCTCACAAATCTCTGGTTGTTTTCTTTCTGGATCCTTCCTCACAATAAGTGGTAAGTCCCAGAGGATAGAGGCTAGCTCTGATTCATTTCAATATACCCAGCATGGTCCCACAGAAATGTTTTTTTAAATGTGGATCACTGGCCATAACCATGCTCCTTTTAGCTTAATGACCTAAAAAAGCTTTAAAAAGTGATTTGTACAGTTGATTTTATATCTATCTGGATAAACATTGTTGCCACTTATGCCTTAAGGATTCAAGAGGACTGGACTAATCCTTTAGTCATCCTAGGACTTGACTGTAATGATTGCACCATTGGCAGAAGTGTAGAAATCACTTATGTGGAAAAGGTTGTAATGGGATGACACCATATAGTGTGAAATTCATTTTTGTTTGTGGTTTTTTTTTTCAGGGCTGCCTCAAGAATTAATAGCATATAGGAATAAATTGCTTTTTTTTCTATTCCCTACCGCTTTAAAAACCAAAGATTTTAACTCTGAAAATTTCCATTTCATCAACTGATACAGCTATACACATGGAGTTCTAATTTAAGGGGAAAATATCCCCACAGATTGTGTCCATTACACTGAAATTCACTTAAAATATAAAGTATTTTGTCATTTCATGTAGCTATGTTATTTATTTAAGCATTTATTTGTACTCTACCTCATTCCACAAAGGTAGTATAACAATAAGAACACATTCAGTAAACCAATGATAAATGAGACAGGACCAAGACAAATCTAAATTACACATATTTTTGTTTGTATATACATTTATTATCTGAATCTCCCAAAGACTGTAATCTCACTGAGGGCAAGGTTTGTGCCCGCTTCATTCACTACAATATGGTCAGCATCTGAAATGCAGTACATTATTGATTAATATGTACTAATTTAATGAATTTTAAACTATTGTTCTGTGTAGACCATAAAGCAAAACTGGCTTTCTGTAATTGAGTCTCAAATGTGGATATCAATTTGCTGGCAGCCAAAGCAAAAAGGAAGATGGTTGTCATACTCAAAAGAATTCATACCAGTTTTTCAGGTGAAATAAGCCTTTCTCTAGAATTCCATGTTAAACAAATTATGCACATGAGTGATATATGGAGTGATATCCTTATAAGTGCTTTCACAGCAAATACAGAGACAGTTTTCCTTTAGCTGCTTCTATTCACATACTTTGATAAACACAGAAGCCAGTACATTAAAACACACATGGGATAGAAAGGATGGCTCCTGTGAAAGACTGAAAAAATAGAGGTATCCTGATACATAGCTTTCTGGGGTTCTGGTTTAATTCAAGCACAGAATCTTATTTTTAGCTCCTCTAGAGTACCAACACTATACCTTGTACATGTTATATGCTTACTACCAGCTAATTAACCTTTTTTACATATCCAGTTGCATTTAGGGAGCCCTACTCTTACTTCTTTCCTATTTCTATACCTGCGCTTCTGTTGCTCCCTATATCTGAAAAGTTTTCTTTAGCTTATTACTATCTATCATAACATGTTCTATCTTTCAGAATTAAACAGAATATCATACTAAATGGAGAAAATCTAAAATAATTCCCTCTAAAATCAGGACCAAGATAAGGCCGTCCACTCTCAACACCTCTATTCAATATAATCCTTGAAACATTAGTCAAAGTGATCAGGCAAGAAAAGGAAATCAAAGGGATGTAAAGAAAAGAAGAAGTCAAATTGTTTGCTGATGATATGACCCTATATCTACAAAAACTCCACCAAAAGATTTCTAGAGATTATAATGATTTTAGCAAAGTGGCAGGATACAAGATCAACATCTGTAAATCAATAGCTTTTGTATACTCCAGCAGTGATTCAGCCAAGGAATAAATCAGGAAAATTATCCCATTCATAACAATCTTAAAAAATAAATTAAAACCTTACAAATTAACCTAATCAAGGAGGTAAAAGAGCTCTACAATAAAAATTATAGAACATTAAGGATGGAAAGACATCCCATATTCTTGGATAGGCAGAATTAATATTGTCAAAATGATCATACTACCTAAAGCAATATGCAGATTCAATGCAATCTCCATCAAAATACCAATGACATTCTTTACAGAATTAGAAAAAAAGGGCTGGGATTGTGGCTCAGCGGTCAAGCACCTGCCTAGCATGTGTGAGGCCCTGGGTTTGATCCTCAGCACCACATAAAAATAAATAAATAAAATAAATATTAAAAAAGACAATTCTTAAATCCATTTGGAAAAATAAGACACCCAGAATAGTCACAGAAATACTAACCAAGAAAAGCAAAGAAGGAGGCGTCACAATACCTGATCTGAAATTATATTACAAAACTGTAGTAACAAAAACATTTTGGTACTAGCATCAAATTAGACATGAAAACCAGTAGAAGAGAACAGAAGTCACAGAGACAAATCCACATATCTATAGCTGTCTGATATTGAACAAAAGTGTCAAAAATGTATTTTGAATAAAAACAATCTTTTTAACAAATGGTACTGGGAAAACTAGATACTATTATGTACAAAGATGAAAGTAGACCCCAATCTCTCACACTGCCCCAAATTCAAACTAAAATGTATCAAATACTTAGGAATTGAAACTTTACAACTACCAAAAGAAAACAGAAGGTCAAAACTGAATTATACAGGTGCTGGCACAAACTTCCTTAACAAGATCCCCAAAACAAAAAATAAATAAATAAATAAAACCAAGAATCAATAAGTGGTATGCTATCAAACTAAAATACTCTGTACAACAAAGGAAACGTTTAAGAGAGAGCCTACAGAATGGGAGAAAATCTTGGTCAGTTACTCCTCTGATAGGTGATTCATATCCAAAAACATACTAAGAACTCAAAAAATTTACCATAAAAAACAAATACCCCAATTAATAAATAGGCAAAAGAACTACACAGAAAGTTCTCCAAAGAAGAAACACAAATAACCAACAATCATATGAAAAAAAAAAAAGTTCAACATCTCTAGCAATCAGGGAAATACAAATCCAAACTATACTAAGATTTCCTCTCACTCTAGTCAGAATGGCAATGAACAAGAATACAAACAACAATAAATGCTGGTGAAGTTGTGGGGGGAAAGTACACTTGTATATTGTTGTTGAAACTGCAAACTAGTACAACCACTCTGGAAAGCAGTATGGAGATTCTCAAAAAAATTAGGTATGGAATCACCATATAACCTAGCTATCTACCTCCTTGGCATTTTCCCAAAAGATCTAAAATTGAAATATTACACTGATACAGCCACCTCAATGTTTATAGCAGCACAATTTACAATAGCTAAATTATGGAATCAACCCAGATAACCATGAATAGATGAATGGATTAAGAAATTGTGACATATGTGTATACACACACACACACACACACACACACACATGCACACACATACAATGGAATTCTCAGCCATTAAAAAAAGAAAGAAAGAAAGAAATTATGCCATTTGCCAGTACATTGATGGAAATGGAGAAAATTGTGCTAAGTGAAATAAGTCAAACTCAGAAACTAGAGTAAAATAAATGAAAAGAGAAGGGATGGATAGGATATGATAAAAATAAAAGGGAAAACATTAATATAGAAGGAGATTGAAAGGCAGAGTGAAAAGATGGATAAGGGAAAGCAATGCAGAATGAATTCTTTAAAACTCATGTTATATGCATATAAATATGGACAGGGAACTTCACCCTTACACATAGGTAGAAAGAACCAATCAAATATAAATAAATAAGTAAAAGCAAGTCTAATAAAGAAAGAGGCAAGGGATGAACAGAGGGAAAAGGAGGGAGGGGTCATAAACTGAAATCAAATTCTAAGCACATATGAGTTTATTGGGATGAACCCAACTACTAAACTACTCTGTGCAACTATAAAACTCTATTAAAAATAACAGATGAGCCAGGAATGGTGGCACACACCTGTAATCCCAAAGGCTGGAAAGGCTGAGACAGGAGGATTTCAAATTCAAAGCCAGATTCAGCAATGGCAAGGTGCTAAGCAACTGAGAGAAACTCTGTCTCTAAATAAAATACAAAATAGGGCTGGGGATGTGGCTTAGCAGTCGAGTGCCTCTGAGTTCAATCCCCAATACCAATCATCATCATCATCATAATAATAACAACAACAGATGAGCCAGAAATGCTACTTAATTTTTCAAACATTTCTTGATTTTCTCAACCAGCTATGATCTTTGAAACCCCAAATTACAGTTTACCTATTGTGTTTTGTGTTTATTTTATTCAACATTCTATTATATTGATAGCGAATTGTTGCCTTTATGGTAGGAATTCTGCCTTCTTCATCTCTAAATTCTTCAAGGGGTAAGAATTCTCCTCCCTGCTTTACATTAACTAGGCATTTAGAAAATACCTACTTTAATACCAATAGTTTGGTAAATGTGGAATTCAGTTAATATAATTTGGTTAATCACCTTGGCAATTAGGGTCAATCCATAACTCGTGAAGACTTTCTTTCTTTCTTTCTTTCTTTCTTTCTTTCTTTCTTTCTTTCTTTCTTTCTTTTTTTCTTTTTTTTAAAAAAGTGCTAGGGTTAAAACCCATGACTTCATGCAAGCACTCTACCACTGAGCTATATCACCAGCCCTAATGATGAAAATTAAAAAAAAAAAAAAAGATACTGTCTTTTCAGTGTATATGTGTGAGTGTGTAGGTGTGGCTGGAAATTGAACCCTGGGCCTTGCTCATGATAGACAAATACTCTTCTGCTGATCTATATTCCAAGATAAAAAGGTATTTTTAAAGTAATAGTAGTTGGTATGTTGGGTACAAATAGGAAAGAACATTTATGAATATCAGAACTATGACATACAGGACAAAACTCAGGGATTCACTGAGGTCCTGAATTTAATCCCAGTTTGCAACAATTATTCTTACTCAATTTGTGGTCACATATTACAGTTAAGATCCTGACCCTTGACATTTTCTTTTTTGGTGGGTTTATAGTGCTATCTATATAAGATAAATAAATTGTTCCATGAAAGCTCCTATATATCTTCCTCAATTTACAGTCAGCCCTTGGCTTTTGTGAACCTAATTGCCAGACAGACTGCTCTTTGCACAATGCCTTTGAATTTTGGGAAGAAATATTGTGTGATTTCCAGAAGCCTCTGGGCAGCATGTGCTTAGTTTCCATATCACATCAGAGTCAGTGTTAGACATCAAGAGCTAACCATTGCATTGTCTACTCATCCTTCCATCTGTGCCTCTAGTTTTCTTCCAGGTAAGTTTACTTATAACATACATTATGAACTAGTACCAGCTAAAGATATCATTTCTCTTTCTGGCAATCTTAGGTTGCCATGAGTTGTCTGAAAGCAGCCATGAGCCCAGTCAAAAGATGCTGCTACCTCTGAGAGCAGTGCTGAAGAAGACAAAGGAAAATAAAGATTGCAGGAACTGTGAGATCCAACTTTTTTTAAAGGAGCTTTATTGAGATACAGTTCACAAAAAATAAAATTCACCCTTTTAGATGTATACAATTCAGTGAGTGGGTTCTGGTCTATTCAGAGTTGTGCATCTGTCACCACAATCTAATTCTGGAATATCCCAACTGCCTTGTGAATGTTTTTGATCATGAATAGGACTGGGAAGCAAACTACTTGATGTGAGCCTTGCTCCACCGTAGGACATACAACTTAAAGTGTGAAAAATCTTGAACTGCCACATAGATGAAAACATTAACCTATATATTAGTCCTAAAATGTCCCTTTTAATATCAGTATGATATTAAAAGGGACATCCTTTTTTGTACCTGAAAAATGTAATTATGCAGTATTGATATATTCATATATCTTCATGTGAATAATTAAAACCACAAAGAAGGTAATCATAATGTAGATGATAAATATAGCAGCTGAAAATTGGATTTTTGCTAGGTGCCGCCCACCTGGTTTGATATCCATCAAATAATACAGATATATTGATAGGATCATTTTCCTTCCTTTTGGTCATCATTCAAAATTACCACATGCACTATTTTTACTAATAAGTATCATATTTTACTTCTATGTTAAGGATTCTAGTTTTGATCTCTGGCTCAAAACTCCAGAGTTCCTATGGTTGCTAGGGAACTAGCAAATATAATTCTTCAAGCTCTTATAATATAAAGGTATATTTATATTATTTGTTTTCAGCAAAAATGACATCCAAAGACTATTTTTCCCTAAAATAAGATTAACTAATACAATCATTTCCATATATGAAATAAATAAAGAGGGAAATGGTAGTAAGAACAATAACAGGGGAATTATCTGAACTTCCTATTGTTCTCTAATACCCATACCTTTTCACATCTACATTTTTTGTGTGTTATACTGGTAACCCAGAGGTGCTGTACCACTGAGCTACATCCCCAGACATTTTTATTTTTTATTTTGAGACAATGTCTCACTTCTTTCCAAGGCTAGCCTTGAACTTACAATTCTCCTGCATCAGCCTCCAGAGTGACTGGAATTAGAGGTGTGTGCCAACACACAGCTCTGATCTATTAAATATTTTGATTTGGCCCCAAATGTGAAACATAATCTTCTGTTTCTGCCTTCAGTAATATTTTATTTAGCTCCCCTTCAAAATTAGAAACAAGAAGCTCATTATAGTAGGTTATGAAATTTACTCTTGATAGATTCTCAAATTTGTTATTAATATTTCATTATTGTGATTGCTGATGGTCTCAGGTTCAGAGGGAAGCTTTTCTGGGATAATCAATCTCCTGTCTTTATGAGAAACATTATTCATAAACTTATGTAAAAGGTCTGCTCTTTCATTATAGCATAACCAGCTAACAATCTATCTGTGTGTGCCCATCTGACCTTGCAATTACTGGCTTATCTCTATGATGCATTGCAATGGAGTTATTAATTCCACTTCCTTAAGACTTTTATTCTTTTGCTCTGCAGGTCAGCCGGAGAGAATGATAGAGATCCCATTAATAACAATTATCAGCAACTCAGGAGGCATATGGAAAACATTCTTTCAAAAGATGAGAGTCTGCTCCTGAAGACACACAAATATAGATGCCTTTAATTCCAGGAAAACTCTGTTTCTAACTCAGGAACATCAACTCATTGGTAGCAGTTACTGGCTAAGGAAATGAGAGCAAGAAAATTTGATAGCAGCATAGGATTTCAGCTATAAAAGGACTGTTTCTCATGAGCCTACTAGCAAAATCTTCAACTATTACCTTTGTCCTGTTCGTAATGATCCTTTTTGTTGCAGGATTTACCTATGTTTCTATGGTAGTCAGAGGAGGAAGGAACATCTCCAGAGTACCCCAAAAGTTTTAGCCATACAAATACTAATGTCCCTTATTCCAAAAGTGCTAGAATCATATATGTTCAACTTTGTTTACAGTCTGATTATTTCAATCTAAAATGCTCTCAGAAATCCTCCTGCTTTGGGGAAATATGCTTTGCTTGAAAGTTAGGGATAGTAAAGTCACAACACTATAACATCATAGAAATGAAAAGCACTTATAAAAGATCATTCTTCTCAGTGTACCATCTGAAGGCAAGTTGTCAAAATCATTCTGAATTAATTATGCCCATCTTCTCTTACATCTCCTTGGGCAGGAAGACAAGGAGTAATCCCACAGAAAATAACACTGGGGTCATGCCAAGGATCTGGACCTTTTTGCTCTCCATGTATTCCTGTTTCCATCCTGGATCAGGCTCTGCTTGCCTCATGAGATAATTACTGCAAGAGTTCACTTGGTTGATTCAACTGATCTGGCAATCCTCTCTACTATTATAATCTTTAGTGCCTTCAGACCCTTTCCTTTTTGTCATGACTCAGTAATCTAAATCAACTCCCTTTCTAGTTCCTAGTAAAATTATTTTTTTTCAAGAACAAGTATTAACAAGTTATATAATATTGCTGAGTAACTTTCTAGGGACTGAGGACTGCACAGAGAACAAATGAGATAAAAATATTGATTATAAATTAACTCATTTTAATCAGGAGAATGAGTTAATAAAATAAACAAGTAAATATATGTCATATAGTGATCTAGGCTAATAATGATAATAACACACTAATCAAGATAACAATTGCCAGGGAAGGCATGGGAAGACAAGGAAGAAACAATTAGTGTTATCCCACATTTTCAAAAAATGATTTGAGAGGGCTGGGGATGTATGTAGCTAAGTGGTAGAGCACTTTCCTGGCATGTACAAGACCCTGGGTCCCATCCCAAGCACCATAAATGAGAAAAAACTCTTGACACCCCTACCAAAATTTGATTTAATGATGTTACATGTGTTTGTATATATTCTTTTTGCAGGAAATTATACATTAACTATATAAATGTATCTGCAATATAATTATAATTATAAATTCCTCTGTTTTTCAAGGTCCTCTATGATATTTTTTTTATTAAATGGACTGGATTAAGGGATCCCAAGATACTTGGTAAAACATTATTTCTGGGTATATCTGTAAGGGTGTTTCCAGAAAAGAATGGCATTTGAATCAGTGGACTGAAGAAGTTTTACTCCCATACAATGTGGGTGGGCACAATCTAGTTGGCTGAAGCCTCAGAACCAAGCAAAGCAAATTTACTCACTCCCTCAATTTTAGAAGTGGGATACCCTTCTCATCGCACCTTTGGATATCAAAACTCCAGGTTTTCTAGCCTTTGACCTCTGATAATCATAACAGCAGCCCCTCAAGTCATCAGGCTATCAGCCTTGTACTAAGACACTGTTGTCTGCCTTGGTTTTGAGACATTTGGATTTGGACAGAGTCAATCTACTAACTTTCCCTTACTCTCCAACTTGGAGACAGCATATCATGGGACTTTGTACTCTCTACAATCACATGAAACAATTCCATAATGAATTTCATTATATATATATATATATATATATATATATATATATATATATATATTACACACACACATATTTTTACCTTTATATATCTATGGTATTGGTTCTATTTCTCTGGAGAATCCATAATGTGTCAATAAGCTTTCCATTACTATAACAAAATACTTGAAATAATGAACTTATATAAAGGAAAAGTTTATTATGCCAAACATAATAGCTGTGATTGTGATTGTGATTGCTGATGGTCACAATCAGCATAGATTTAGGGTCTGTGATAAGGCAATACATCATGGGCGAGGGGTGTGTGGTAGAGGAAACGTCTCTCCTCATGGCAGCTTGGAAGCAAAATGAGAGGGAGTGAAAAGGGGTGGGATCCCAATATCCACTTCAACAGCATACCCCTGATAACCTAATTTCCTCTGCCTTCTGACAGTGGCACAGATGGGCAACTAAGCATTTAACACATTGGCCTTTGGTGGACACTTATCCAACACAGTACCAGCTAATACATCTTCTATGCTCAGATCAAAACATGCTTTTCAAAATTTCAGTTTCCCATCCCAGATGGAAACAGACGATTTAAATCTTTTTCACTTGTTGATGGCCCTTCAACAATTTGAAATGAACCTCTCTCTCCAAATTATTTAACGTGTTTTCTGTATAGTGACATCATATAATGGAACCAATGTCTTTTGATATTTTATGTGAATATGCTCCTAGTAAAGTCTGCCCATAAGGCTCTGGACATTGGAGGTAGACAGAAAGAGACCTATACTTAAGATGGAATATTTCAATTTATGTCACACCTCTCCAGAGTATAGTGAAATTTGCACCCAAAGCATCATGCCCTAGGCATGTTTCTTGCTTTGAACTGAACTGAGAATATAGGGAATTATGGTTAGTAGCAAAAGGCAAACATCTATGACTTGCTGAAAAGTAAGCCAGCTTTCTTTGGGAAATGCACAAACAAGAAGAGCAACTGAAAAGGGAAAAGTTACACTCAGACCTATGAACAATTTTTCTGTCTGTTATACGGGCTCTATGAAAGGACAGGTCATCAAAGACCCCAGACAGAAAGTACTTCTTATAAACAAGTATAAATGCCTATATGAGAAAGAAGAGTGAGAACTTGATGTACCAATCCCGAGAGTACTTAATCAGTTTTGAACAAGGACTTCATTAATACCTCAAATCTAGAAGTCTAAGAAAGAAGAACAAAGAAGAAAGAGTAAGCAAGAAATACCTGAATATAAATGGTTTAACATGTATGATGAGGAAAGATAATTCAGAAAACTGTTATCATGCCCAGAATATATGGTGCCCCTTGCTTCTAAGATTGATAGAGCAGTTAGAAGGACAGAAAAAAATCATTGTTGTTGTGTATACAATCAAAGTTGTATAATGATTAGGTTGCCAGTAGAGTTTAGAGTATAAGAAAAATAGTAACGAATTTCTTCAGAACAGAAGAAAACTAATAAGGGTCAATTGATTAAAAGCAATAAACACTCTCCATTTATACCCAATATATTCCAGGAGGGCTCTGTGTGGAATAAAGAGTGGGAACTTGTGTTAGTTTCTTAGGGTTGTCATAACAAATTACCACTATTTCATGGCTTAAAACAATAGGATTTTCTGTAGGACATAAGTCTAAAATCAAGGGTTGTCAAGGTTGATTCATTATGAAAACTAAAAGAAAATGATAACAGTTTTCTGAAATGCCTTTCCTCACCATACATGTTAAACCACTTATATTCAGGTATTGCTTGCTTGCTCTTTCTTCTTTTTTCTTCTTGCATGCATCTCTGTCATCATGCCTGGATATTCCTTGCCTTGTGACTATATTACATTACTTTCTGCATCAGCCTTCCCATGGTCTTTCCCTCTGTACTTCAAAACTCCCTGTCCTTTGTGTAATGATCACACCAGCCATTAGATATTGGGCCCATACTAAATCCAAAATGAAGATCCTTAAAATAATTACATCTACAAAGATCCTATTGCTAAATAACATCATTCACAGGTACTAGGGGTTAGATCTTTGATATATCTTTTGGAAGGACACAATTCACCAAAGAGTTTTTTAGGAAGGAAAGAAAAACCTCCAACAACTGTTCAGGGGAGTCAATTCAAGAACTGAATTTCCTCTTTATGAAAGTAAGGCAGCCAGATCCTGATGAAGGGAAAATTCTTCATTTCTTCAGGGCTTGACTCTTTCAAACCCTTATTAAAAAGGGATACCTCCTAACTCCAAAACTGCAACTTATCAAGAATCCTCTCCGTGTAGCTGTTGGATTTGCATCCTGCTCCATGTCACTGGTCCTAAGAAGCATTTACCTCTCCCTCTTTTTTCTTTTCTTTCTTTCTTTCTTTTTTTTTTTTTTTTGGCCAAGGATCATAATTTGTTTCAAGGCATTTAAAACAAAAATCCTAATGGGTGCTCTAGAAGGAGACATATGTGTGGTAGTGGCATTAGCACCTTAGATATAACTGAAAGTGGTTAGGAAATAAGTCTAGGAATTTTTCCACTGTCTATCAGTGCTAAGCTGTCTGGAACATAGTAGGCACTAAAAAAACATATTAACTCTGTGAATAAAACACAGATTACTGTGTTTAACCTGCATCCATGGTTCAGTTGTAAGAGTGGGGCACTATTGAGGACAGAGCTATAAATCAGTTTGCAAGAAAGTCTGGGTGATCATGCACAGAAAAGTTGTACTGTACTAGCAAACAACTTCTCTTTGCTATCCTAGTGTAAAGAAAAACACAGTCAAAGAAGTCAATAGCTGCACAATAGGAACTGATAAAGCAGAACGGTATTGATGAGTACCAAGCTATGGAAACATGTATCCAAGAATATGGCAGGAAGTCAGGAATAGACACACAGAGCTACTAGAAATAAGTTTTCTTCATATTGCATTTCATATTGCAAAAACACCCCCATTTCCTCCAATGCCTGTGACACATGTGATCTTTGAATCCAGCACTTACACATTTACTTTGCTCTGGAGTAAAAGTATTGAAGGGAAATAGCCAATATTGCTCATATTTCCTATCATAATACAGCCTTAAGAGACATATTACCTTTTCAAATAGGATGGCTGTGATAGAACACAGAACTAAATAGCCCATTAGCCCTTTCCTATAACATTATATGACATAAACCAAAATATTTTCTATCCTATATGCTGCAAATCTTAAATGTAGGAGAAACTCCACAGAGCTCCTTATGAAATGCATGCCACTTTCTCTTGGGTGTTTATAACAATAATGAAGACCACCTAATCTCTCCTTCATAACTATATGGTTAATGGGATTGCTCCTTTTATTGCTTGTGTGCAAGTAAAATGTGTAAAAAATTATATGAGCCCTAGTTGACCTGGTGAAGAAATAGGTAGTCTAATATTGAAAAATGCCCTTCAGGTATTATCCACTATAAAAATCTAAGTTTTTTCTTTTGGAATACTTGCAGATCAGAATAGGTCTGACTAGAAAAGTCACTGATCCATAGCTAGAAGTCAATGAAATATAATCAAATGTTCCCAGGCAAAGAAAAGTGTGTGTGTGTGTGTGTGTGTGTGTGTGTGTGTGTGTGTGTTGGGGGTGGTATTTGATTGAGCCCTATGGATTCTGCAGAGAAAGTGCTATAATGAAACACAAATTATCCTGCATTTGAGCAATAAACTGGAGGGCTGACACCTTAACTTGCCTGTTTCTAGGTATGTGCCTCTTTCTAGCAATTAACCATGATAGTTTTATTATGGTCCACAGAAAGGCTAATCAATAGGGTGGGATGCTAGTAACAGTCCACAGCCGGTTCTGTGTGCCTGCATAATGCCCACGATTTTGCTCCCAGCTGTTCAGTCTAATCCATTTATGGTTGTTTATGGCTCACAGTCAGAGAAATCTTCTATTTACAGCTCATTCATCATTCTTAACATTTTCACAAATCCAGGCCGAATGTTCTGAGGGTGGGAAATAAACCTAGACTTCCCCAGTCCCCTTTGCTGTCTCAGCACATCAAACTTCCTTCTTTCTCTGAAAGGCTCACAAACCATATTCTGTTGCATTCCAACTTTACATTAAACTGGTTTCACCTGACCCATGAGATTATGCTACTAGAAATTTAAAAGGCAAATGTGTAATTCTAATTTATCTTCTGTTTTAAAGAAATATATATTGTTTTAAAATGGTGGTCCTAGTTCTTTGGAAATGAGGTAGGGAGGGAATAGGTGAAAGGCAATAACTGATTGTGACTATTAGCATGATGTTAATTAAAAAGCAGAGTAGAGAATAAATATTAGCAAAGAGTTTCACAGTATTGTATCAACTAAGTCTCCCAAAAGTAAATTTTGGGGCTTACAGAGTACCATCACACACCCATCCCTATGTTCATTGTGCTTAACAATACATCATGAAATTTTTAGATCCGTTCTTTTTGAAACCAGTGTTCTCAAAGCCTTTTGAGAAATTATAATACAATTTCTAAGTGAGTCTGTTTTATTTCAGGGACAAAAGCAATTCTGGCACCTAGGAGTCAATACCCTTGGGCCAAAGACCACCAGAAATATACCTATATAGTCATATATATTTAAGTTTAACAGGGTTTTTTTGTAATAAGAAGGGAGTATAACATGGGAAACCATGTGGATGTTTCAGTGAAAGGAACTTGTTACAGAATTTGGGCTTATGTTGGATTATTGTGGGAAGAATTTAAGCATGGTCTTGTTCTAGATTAGGTCCTCTTAGGAAGCAGCCATCACTCTATGATTATATATCAATAGTTATTTTTTCTTTAATAGAGTGTCATGAGGAATGCAGTGAAGCTAAAACTGTAATTGATGAAGAAGAAGCAGTCAATCAGATTCACCAGGTTGTTAGTGGGGGCATTTGGTCATTTTGTAATCTAGAAAGTATTCTTGTTTAATCTGCATTTAGACATGATTACAAAGTGGTCTTTCTCTGTCATGGCTACAGAGTGACCTTGCTTGATATTCTGATAAATTTTTAATGTTCAACAGAATACCCTAAACCTGTGTCATACAAGTCCTCAACAGATACCAGTTAGGGACCATGTTTTTCTCTCCCACAGGTTTTATACAGGAAAGAGCAGTGTCAAGAAATCTCAAAAGCAATGATGAAGTTAAGGCAAAAAAATGTTATGCACTATGGGACCTGGTACCAAGGAATCCTGCCTTGTTTTCATTGTCACTAAAAAAGTGATACAGATTATTTCTAATTATCATAGTTTTGATTTCTCAGAATTTGTTTCTGGTTTCTGGTAGTAGTATCTATTTACTTGGTATCTTCGCTTGTCAAACTAAAATAAAGTAAATATAAAGAATAAAAAGATATACAGGGGGCTGGGGTTGTGGCTCAGTGGTAGAGGGTTGCCTAGCATGCATGGGGCACTGGATTCGATCCTCAGCACCACATAAAAATAAAAGTATTGTGTCCACCTACAACTAATATACATATGTAAAATGTGTGTGTATGTATGTATATATATGATTTACAGTAAAAATCATTTGATAATTAAGAGAGTATGTTATCAACCAACAGTATGGGTCTCTTTTCACTGTTTTTACTCCATAAGACTCCATATTCTGATAAGTATTTTTAAAATGTACAAAACCTTCCCTACTAAATCTATACCAATGGGAAGAATATGAACATCTAAAAATATGCATTCCAGGGGGGAATAATGGGAAAAAATAAGAATTTTAACACTAGGTACATCCATCCCTAGATTCTGATTCAGAACTCTTAAGAACCATTTTAAAAGAACATGTCTCATCTTCCTGATATCATTTCTTTATCCAACAAATATTTATTGAATACTTAATACATACAAGAGCAAACTCCACTTCGATCCACATAGGGAAATGTATAATCTAAAATGTTATTCTCCTTCAAAATACTTACAATGTGGATAAACTACAACAAATATAATTTTAATGCATGGCTAAGCTCATAAGAAATAAGGTAAATCCCTAGGAAAGACAGTGAGAAAGAAATACAGAGGGGGAGAGGGAGGAGAAAAAAAGAAAGGCTTTCTGAAACCAAAGTGTTACACCAATGGGAAAACAGGGTTGGCTTGGAGGCAATGAAGATACCAGAAACCCAGATTTGAAGGATTAAAAAATGCTCTAGGTGATGGATACTATGTCTCGAGCCAGAGCAAGACCCTGTTGGGTACCTTAATTGAAATTGCTGCTAGATTCCTCAGGGAGATCACACCCTTACCAAAAGCTAGAAAAAAAATTCCCTGATGGCAAAGGAAGCATATGAAAAAATAAAGCTGTCTCACTCTTCTGAAGCTCCAGGTGTGGATAAATGATCTCTCCTGTAGGCAGCAATAGGCCTGCCCTCAGTTATTTCTGGGGTTTATATTTATACCATCCTCAGGAAACTCCAAAACAAGAAGTTAAATTAAAGAGGTCTCAGGTTGGTAACAACTCTTTGCACCTGGAAAAAGCAAACACAAAAGCATTCTGGAGGAAAGCATCATTAACTGTAGACCCTCCAAATTCACATGAAATAAATTCAGCCAGAGGAAAACTATACTTACAATTAGTAAAAACAAGAAAAAATACAAAAACACTTATTTTAGTCTTTCCAAATATTAACACATTGAAATTGTTCTGACAAGCAGATTTTAAAAGAAACAAAATAGAATATTTAGAACTAAGTATGTAATTGAATTTCAAAGCTCAGTGGATGAGTTAAACAGAGTATTAGATAAAGGTACAGAGCATAAGTAAACAGGAGTTCAAACAGAAATAAATAACCAGAATGAAACAAGAGGAGAAAGAGAAATTAAGAGAGGATAGAATGGGGAAGATAAATGGATGCCTAATTAAACTTCCAGAAAGAAAAAAAGAAGAAAATGGTGTAATCAATATTCAAACAGATAATGGTTGAGAAAATTCCAGAATTAATGTAAGGCCAACATCCTCTGCTTTGGGAAGCACAATATATACCAAGCACACTTAGATACAAAGTGGTAAAATTGTAGATGACCAAATATAGAGAAAAAGCTGTAAAATGCGACCACAGAAATGAAATGGATAACTTACAAAGGCATTTATACTGAGTGTAGAATTCTCCATGACAAAAATGAGCTCAAGAAGAAGGTAAAACAATATTTTCCAAGTGCCAAGGAAAAGAAATGAATCTATAAATGTGTAGATATTAAAGCTCTTTTAAGAATGAAAGCAAAATGTCAAGTGAAAAATGTATTTATTACTAACAAATCCTCAAGAAAGCAAACTGTAGATGTTCCTCAGGAAGAAGGCAAATTACCCCAGAAGTGTAACTAACTTACAAGAAACAACACTAATGATAATGTCATCAAGATGCTGCAATAGACAAAAAATACCTACTAGCAACTATTCAGTCAAGAATGCCAGGAAAATCTCGCAACCCTGCATTGAGGATGAAATATCCATTTGGAGCTCAAACACAAGAAAAGCCAAATAAAAAGTGTAAGAGGAGCAATTTCATTTTGACTACACATCCCCTCCACCAGGCCATACAGTGCCACACATAAAAGGTTCCTCTGGACCTATGGTTTGTCCAGTGGGGAAAAGAGAGCCCAAGGTGGACACTCAGCTTTCCCAGAATTCCAGTGCACTTCCTAGGAGGCCCACTTCTGTCATCTCATGGGGAACAATGAGCAACTTGATAGAATTAGACAAAATGGGATCAACATCGGTGAAGAAAAAGAACAGGGATCAATCACAACAACCATTCTTGAATCTTGACAGTACCAACCAGTGGCCCTGCCCAACCAGAAAGCCCAGCCAGTGGTGCCACCCACAAACAGAATTGAGTCAGGATCCCATATGACCAGGAAATATGGTCATCAGTTATGCCTGCCTGTGTCCATAGCCAGCAGACTGCCTACACCCCCACCAGAGAGCAAAGAAGTTTCCCTACCCAGGCAGGTAGCCTGGCCAGCACCCCATCCCAATCACAGAGTCCAGTCTACATCCCCACTCAACTCTGAAGCACAGCCTGAGGCTTCCCCTGAACCTACCTGACCAGAGATCATATCTAGCAGCCCCACACAAACAAAAGCAATTGGGGAGCCCCACCAAATTATAGTCAAGCCAGCAGAACTATCTGACTAGGAAGCACAGCTAGTAGATCCACCAGTCTTAAAGCCCAGCCAGAAGAATTAGAGAAACCTAGGCATATAAATTCAAGTAATATTTCACAAAGGTGCCAAGAATTTTACTTGTGTATGTATGTGTGTTTGTGTGTATATCCTCAATAAATGTATATACTGAATGTTGAGGATAATATATATATATATATATATATATATATATATATATATATATATATATATATATATATAATTATAGGCATTCTTGTCAAATTATTTATTGAAGATATATACGTGTGTATATGCACACACACACACATACATCCATTAATACACATACATCCATACACATACATCCAATAATATATATTTTAATGAAAAACAGGATATTCATATGAAAATGAAAGAATGAAACTGGACCTCTGTCTTATACCATATATAATCTAAGATGGATTTTAAAATGTAAGATCTGAAACTATAAAGTAATGAGCTCCATTAGTTTGCCCCTGTTGTGTGAAGGTTTGCCTTCCATTTATCCTAAAATGAACTTTTAAGACTCAAGAGGGGCCCACTGAACTCTACTATTTGGGGGTTGGAAATAATTTGTGATTCTTCTTTCCAATTGTTTTGAAATTCTTTACATATCAATCCTATTACCACTCAGCTTTCTTCTCATAGTGAAAAGGTCTCATTTGTATGTTCTATCCAGGGAGTTAAGTGCCAACTCCCAGTCCATCTCATTTTGTGAACCAGGGAAATAATTCAGATGCTGAATTCTTATATAATTCAGGTTTATGAAATCTAGTGTCATCTATTTCAGGAACAATTATACAATTACAGAGAAGATTACAACCACCAAATTTATAAATAAACAAACTACAATTTGTCAAATTGTATAAGAATACAATTTCTTCTGAGAAAGCATTTCTCACCATTTTCTGATCTAAATCTCTCAAGAAATTGGTGAAAATAACTGTTGTTTTGGGGTGATTTGTAAGGAAAATATTCTCTATAAAAAAGTGGCATTTCACTCATTATATTATCATATATTTTAACATGAAATTTATTCTAAAATAATTTTGATTATAATCATAATTTAATAAGTAAGAAATGATAATTTATATTTGGTATAATGTCAAACCATGAATTATTGAATGCTATACTGCTTTTATTTAAGGGACCTATAGTTCATATAATGAAAATTGAAGAGTTTATAAACATTATCCCATCACAAATAATAAACAACTGATTTTTTTAGCTCGTGTGTTTTAGATTTTTTTTAAAAAATACTGTTTTTTATAATTTTATTGCTGTTTTTCTAAATGACAACCTAAGAAACATGCTTGTGGTATTTTATTCCCCAGGTTTTTCTCCCATTCAATTTTATTGCATGTGTAGTCTTTGTCCCCAAAGAAAGCAAAAGCGAAAGAGACTATAATTAATATTGTTCCTTTTTGAAAAAATTAATCTGCTCTTCAAAAATCTTTTGGTATACTGAACAGAAAATTTGTTCAAATAAGGACAATTTATGAATCTGGTAAAAAGCTTATTAAGGTACATACTTTATTGTTTTTTTATTCTCTTTTTTGACATGTTAATACTATTATATTCCTACCTTAAACTCACATTTTACTAACTGCATAAATGTCTATAAATATATAAACAACAATAGAAATAATTAAAGTTATAAAACGGCCATCCTATCTTAGAAGTTTGTGAGGTTAGATCTAAATGATTGCCAAGATAGAGTGACCTTAACATGAACAAGCCAATCTGATTATTACTTATCACTAAGACATCTTTTTATTGCATGCTAGATGCTTCTCAAAATGATCTGTATTAAGGGAAAACATTTTAAAATAATGATTCTTGTTTATTACATATTGAAGCTGATGCCAGTTGTTAAGTCCTTCAATAAAAGGATACTTATCTGGAACACAGCAAACATGGGGATTCAAGATCCAACAACTGGAAAACACTGCCCTCCTCTAGAATAACTGATTTAAATGCAAATGAAAATAAGTAGTTTACTTATTCTTTCAGTTAAGCTTCACTTACAGAAAGCCATTCTAAAAATTCATGCTTATTGATAGGAAATAAAAAAATGAAAACCAGACTAAAGCCAAACAGTAATATAAAAACAAATTATAATGTACTTGGAAAGAAACTAAGCAAAGTGTGGCCCTGATATGATGCAACTGATTTCAGCAAACAGAAGTGGCATCCCTTTCAAAGTGGTCACATTGGGTGGTAATAGCTCATTTCAATTATGCCACTCAAAATTCTTTTTTAAAAATATGCTTAGTGAATCTTCACTATGTCAGCAGCATTTTATAGGCACACAAGAAAAGTCATCTTTTTTTAGACTTGCAAATGGAATTTGTTCACTTTAATCAGATATTTTATTCATAAAGTCTGCAATTAATGGTTTTTATTTATTTCAAAAATTTTAACCTATGCTTAGAAAATAAAGCTTTTTCACAAAGGAAGATATTTAAAAGATTGAGTCAGTGTATCAAAAGGCAATTCCCAAGGTTAATTTTCAGCAATGTTGAAAGCTGTGGCAGCATCATTATAAGAGTTAACATTGCAAGGAATCCAGGTAAGGGACAATACTATACAATACTATTCAGTTAGTCATATCAGCTATAGTACTTTTATAGAAGTAAATTAAACATTTTTTTTCCTTTGGTACCAGGGATTGAACCCAGGGGTGGGTGCTTAACCTCTAAGCCACATCCCCAGACATTTTTACTTTTTTATTTTGAGATAATGTCTTGCTAAGTTGCTTAGGGTCCTGCTAAGTTGCTGAAGCTGGCTTTGAACTTGTGATCCTACAGTCTCAGCCTCCCAAACTGCTGGGATTATAGGTGTGCACCACTGCACCTGATTAAATCAAATTATTGATTTATGATCATTCCTCATACACAGTAGGGCCATCACTTTTACATTGCCTCATCTTGTTAGTGGCTTGGGAAGGAATCCTGGCTCTCCTAAATTTGAAAATTGTCCTGATATCTTTCATTATGTCCAATTTTTATAATTAAGGCTGAACTCTAATTAACTGTATGGAACCAAAATGTGTCTGTTTTACTTCCCATTTAGTGTTACTCTTTGCTATAACTATGTACCTTAATCTGCTGTGCATTCGTATAAGAAAACAGCACAAGGAGGGTAATTCATGAAAAAAAAAAGAAATTTAGTTCTCACAGTTCTACAGCCTAGAAAGTTTAAGATCAAGGAGCCCACTTATGGTGGTGGCCTTTGTGATGCATTATCCCATGGCAGAAGGTAGAAAGACAAAGAACGTGAGGGAAAAAGAGGAGGCCAAAAACCACTTTGATAACACATCTGTTCTTAGGCTGGATATATAGCTCAGAGGTTGATCACTTACCCAGCACACACAAGACCCTGGGTTTAATCCCCAGTACCACCAAATAAATAAACAAATAAATAAAGCAACAAATCCACTCTCAATTTAACTAACCCACTCTTATAATGACATTGATTAACTTATCATGACAGAGACCTTATGATATAATCATCTCTTATTAGGCCTTATTTCTCAATGCTGTTGCATGAAGGACTATTTCCAAAACCATGAACTTTGTGGGGGCTATATTTGAATCATAGCCACCAGTGGTTTGCTCTCCTAAACATATCTTTTCACTATTTACTTCACTATTTTTCCAAGTCCTGCCATTATGTTACCCTTATAATTATAAATTCCATCTGTAAATAATCTCTCTCCACTCACATCTTTCAATATGTGGTTAAAAGGAGGCATACATGAAGTAGCCCATTCCTGTAATCCCAGCAACTTGGGAGGTTGAGGCAGAAGGATAATAAGTTCAAGAGAAGCCTCAGCAACTTAGTGAGGCATTAAGGGTTAAGCACCCCTGGATTCTATCTCCATTACAAAAAAAAAAAAAAAAGTGGCCATGCAGTTCCTATAATCTTGTTTTTTTTTTAGTTGTAGATGAACACAATATTTTATTTATTTATTTTTATGTGGTGCTAAGGATTGAACTCAGTGTCTCACTGAGCTACAACCCCAGTCCCCTATAATCTCTTGTTTAGAAATTTCATCCACAACATATCCTTGTTTATTACTCTTTTTAATTATTTTCTTTTTTCTTTTATTAGTTAATTTTATTTATACATAACATCCGAATTCATTTTGACATAATTCTAAAAGCATGGAATACAATTTGCTCTAATTCGGTCCCCTAATTCCCTTCCTCATTCTCTTACCTCTACTAATCTTTCTGCTATTTACTTACAGTTCTTTAATTTTTTATTTGTTCTAATTAGTTATCCATGACAGTAGAATGTGTTTTGACATATTATAAATAAATGGAGTATAACTTCTCATTCTTCTGGTTGTACATGACTTAAGTGTTTTTTTTTAATTAGTGTCTCATGGATATACTGATGGTAAGATTCTTTGTGGTATATTCATATGTTTATCGCTCTTAAATTTGACCTTCCAAAAAGCCCTTAGGTATGGACACAATTCAGCTAAGTTTGTTTTGTTCCTTTGTTCTTTCTTTACAAACTTTTTTTTTTTTTTTTTTTTACTGCTAGATATAGAACCAAGTGCACTTCACCACTGAGATATATCCCCAGTTCTTTTGCTTTATTTTATTTGGTGTCACTATCTCCGTAATTTGCTGAGGTTGCCCTCAAACTTGTGATCTTCCTGCTTTAGCCTCCAAAGCAACTAGGATTACAGGTGTGCACTAGTGCACCCAGCTTTATTCAAATTTTTTGCAACTTTATAACAAGGATGGCCTTTGCTCTAATTTCTAATACTTAGCTTCATTTCTGTCTGAGATTGCCACAGAATGGCCTTTACTATCCAGTATCTTTACTAGAATTCTTACTATAGTCAATTAAGAAATGTCTAAGATTTTTCAGACTTTTCCTGTAACTCTCCTATTCTACTGAGTCCTCAATAGAAATGCCTTTAATGTTTTATTCATGACAATACATTTTTTTCCAGAATCCATTTCAAAAATTCTTTGGACTATCAATTCCAAATCTACTTCCATATTTTCAGATGTTTGTTGACAGAACTTTACTTCTCCAATACTAATTTTCTGGCTTAGTTTGTTTTATATTTCTATAACAAAATGTCATGGACAGGGTAATTTATTTAAATAGAAATTGATTTTTCCCAGTTCTGGATATTGGGATACCCAATATTGAGAGGATGACTTCTGATAATATAACTTCTTGCTATATAATCCCATGGTAGAAGATGGAAGGTCAAGAGAGTATGAGAGCAAGAGGGGTAAAACTTACAGTTATAAAAGGCTCACCCTTAAGATAACTGACCCCATTATATAATAATGACATTAATCCATTCAGCACCACAGAGCCTACATGACTTATTTATCTATTATCAGGACCTAGTTTCTAACAATGGTGCACTGGGAATTAGTTCTCCAAAATATTCATTCTGGGGAAGCAGGTCTGTCAAATACAAAAGGTATTCATTCTATCTGACTTCCCAAGGAGGTATGTTAACCAGATCTACCACTCAGCCTGACCTTAGTTACTCAAGGGGAAAAATGAAGAATCAAGTTCCATGTCTTTGGCAACTATAGCAAAGATTGTGTTCTCTTGCAGATGGAAAAGAAACCATCTTCAAGTTTCATAGATTGATGACTGATCCACCCAGCTCCAGAACCCTCCATGGTAATAGTTTCAGACAGTAAGCAAGTAAACAAATATAACTGATGAAAACCCTTTGGCTGCTCAATTCCTGAAAATCTACCTGAAAAGATATTACATATAAAAGTTTTACGGCCCACTTTTCAAAGAAGTTGCCTAAAGATCACAGCAATTGTAATGTGAAGATAGGCCCTTACAGGTATATGTTCTGTATATGTTAATTCCTGACCAAATGTTTGACACAGAATAGACATTTAATACATAGTAACTGATAAATTTTAAGCTACCTCTCATAGATATGGAACTCAAGATCTCCTAATCACCTAAGGTAATCAGTCTTTCTTGTTCTCTGTGTTTCTTTTCTCTTACACACACAAACACACACACACACACACGAGCAAGGAGAAGAGAGGGAAAGGAGAAGCCAACAGATCAGAAGTTCATAAATAACAACATTAATGCATTTGAATGGCGTGATTTAGCCACACTATCTAACTATAAATTCAGTTGTGAACTTTAACAATCTTACCTCATAAGGAATTTCCATGTTATTTAAAAAGAAAAATGTCTAATGAGGCTCAGTTTTCATCTTAGTATTGGGGAGAATATAAGGAAGACAGTAAGAAAGAAATATAATTATTGAAGAGCCAATATAACAAGAACTTTTCAAATTCTATCATGATGGGACAGGAAGAGTGCAGAATTAGATGTCAGGTGTCCCAGAATATAATACAATCACTGTCACTCACTAGGTATATTACATCGGTCACTGAATATCACATCGGTGCCTTTCTGAGTCTATATTTCCTCATCTACAAACAAAGAAAAACTAGTCTTTGTTAAGAATACTTTTCCAGATTATGCTGAGGATCCAATGAGATCAAGGATAGGAAAGTGGCTGTCCAAATATCAAGTGCAATAAAACAAAGTAGTTAATATAATTATGTTTATTAAAGAGTTCCATAAGCATTGTTGAACAGAAGTTGATGGCTAAGGAAATAGAACATACATAGTAACAGCATAGTGAAACACATCCTTAGTAACCACCTAAATTATAACCACCACCACTACCAAGTATATTTTTGTAATAATGGAGCCCCAGAATCCATAATCTCCTCATAAACCTCCCAATTCAAGCAGTTTTCAGATTAAGAACTCAATTTAGCAAATTCTGTATTAGCACATAGCATCTTTGAATTCTCTTCCATGTTCAAGGGCTAGAATCTTCATTATAAAACTTGCATTTGCTTTTTTTGTAGTAAATATAACATAAAGTCTACTATACCTTTATAAGAGCCATTGTTTACCAAACACTGGCTATCTTTGATAAATTAGAATCTGTTCTTAGAAGAGATGGTTTTTTAGGCACAATCTATGTAATAAGAAAAAATCAGAGACACCACAGGACACTGTTTTTTGTCATGGGAGGGTCACTGGATCTTTCTGAGGGTCACAATAAACTGAGTCACAGCAGTAAAATGCTCGAGGGTCTCTGACTGGTCCCATCACACTCAAATGGTAGTGTGCTCTTCAGTCTGTCATTTCTTGTTTTCCTACATTTTAACTTGGTGCTTTGTTGATACCATATTGCCACTTTCTTCCTTTTAAGTTCCCCTTGCCAATTTCACATGTCATTATCCTCTTTTATTAGAAACTTTTTTCTGAGAAGCTGGCCTAAATCACTTCCCCATTTCTTATGCCTCCTTTCTGACATATGAAATGCCTACTATCAATTCATCCTCATTCATTTCTACAGTTTCTCCTTTTTGCCACAGATGCTCATTTTCTTTGCCATCTTCCATTCTCATTGTTATGGGATTTCCCTTTCCCTTTTACTAAATTTTGCCTCCATTTATTTTAGTGACATCAGGAAGCCCTTGATTCTGATTTTCACATGAATGTGAGCTGTTTATTCCTTTTTTAATATAAATAATTTTGGAAATTTAACAGGAGATCCTTTTTCCTCTCAGGTAATTAACTCCTTTAAAAGAGGTTGCTGCTTAAAAGAGCCTAATGTTGCCTGAGTGTCATTCCAAATAATACAAGAAAAAGCTGTAATTCAAGAATTACTACAGTGAGAATGTCTGAACTAAAAGAGAATTATCTATAGATTCATTATAGAACCTACTGGGTTTTCAAAAAGCATAGGATATTTTATAGTCAGTAATGGTTCCAATTTTACTCAAACCATGATTATTACTGAGTATACTTACATTTAACTATACATTGCTTCCAAATGGTTTTTCCAATGAAAAAAGCAATTAAGTATGACACCATCCAATTACATATACATATGAGACAAAATCTTTGCCAGTGAAATACAATCTATCTCTTAGAATTATCTGATAATTTTGTAGGTTGCTTTGCAAATATTCTCATTTTGGCTACAAGGAATGAATTTCTGCCACTATGACAGACTTTTAACTGAAGACATAAGACTCACCTTTAAGAAATTTTGTATCATTTAGAAAAGGAGTGCCATTGAGCCCAAAGAAGGTGGTCATTCTTGATGTACAATTTCACTCTCTTAAAAACTGTGCCAATGCCTTGATGAACACAGTTTGATTCATACAATAACTATTTGGGGAATAATTTCTTACCTCAAAATTATAATGACACTTTATGGTAACTACACATAAGCCACATGATATCAGATATCATAATACAGACAAATCCCAATTGAGGTACATTCTATAAAATATCTGACCTTTACTCCTCAACAATGTCAAGGTTATCAAAAGCAAGGATGGTCTAAGAAACTTTCACAGCTAAAATAATCTAAGGATGGTTCTATAACTTTTTTTAAGAAAATGCTTATTAAAAATACAATGTCCATCAAACAAACAAAGATAACCAGGCACAAACGACATGATAACATCAAAGACAGCATAAACAACAGGTAGAAGATGAGATCCACAAGAACTACAAAAATTAAGATTAAAGGCATAGCTACAATACAAATATGCTTAATATTTTCATGTAGATAAAAGCTAAGCATAAAAATTTTAGCAAGGAACTTCACATTATAGAAATGGTATGTCATAACCAGATAGAAATTCTACAAATAAATAGTTCAATAACCAAATTCAGGAATGCAATAGGGCTCAACAGCTGAAAAAAATTATTGCAATAAAAAATAGTACATTAGAAAAAACTTGCCAGGATGAGACAAATATAAATAAAGAATGGAAAGTAAATAAAAGAAAGTAAGAGTCATAAAGGATAAGGCAAGAAAATCTAACAAACATGTAATCCAAATCCCATTTTTAAAAAGTTAAAAAGAAAGAGTGCAGAAGGAATATTCAAGGAAATAAAACCATACTATTTCCAAAATAGATGAAAGATAGCAACATGTATGTTTAAGAATCTCAAGGAATAAATTAAAATAAAGCCACAAAGACACCTTATGATGAAACTGAAAAAAGACATAAAAAGGAAATCTTTAAAATAGCATAAAAAGAAAAGATTCCTTCAAAAGAGAAATACATAGTCTGATAGAGGATTACTAAGAACAGTAGAAGCCAATAAAAAATGGAAAGATATCTTTAGTGTGTTGACTACCAACCTGAATTCTATACCCCAAAAAAATTTCTCTCAAGAATGAAGATAAAATGAGCTAGTGTTGTGGCTCAGCGGCAGAGCTCTCGCCTCACATGTATTAGACCCTGGGTTTAATCCTCAGCACCACATAAAAATAAATAAAGGTATTGTATCCAATTACTACTAAAAAATAAATATTAAAAAAGAATGAAGATAAAAATGAAGAAATTTTCAGATAGTTAAACACCAGAAGAATTCACCAACAGCAGACCAGTGCCAAAGTAAATATTAATTAGGATAAAGAAGAAATAATCCCAAATAGAAGGTTAGAAATGCAGGAGAAAAGAAAAAAAGAGTGAAGAAAACTGTCTACATGTGAGAGTGTTACCCTGCTCTAATCTTGGACTATATAGGTGACCTAGCTAAATTTCTACCATGCCCTAATCCTGCTTTGAAGATAGAGTACCCTAAGTCTGAAATTTCTCTTCAAATAGGCTACCAAAAACTGATTGGATCTAAATCGGCAGTCAGAGAGACCACCAGGCAACCTTTAACTTTTAGGATGCAGCCCATCTGCATCCTAAATGACATGCCCACAAACCCAGCTCCATGCGAGTTGACAAAAAAAAAAAAGAAATTTAATCTCTTTCACTGCTTAATTGGTGCTCAGTTTTATTATGGGTCCCACAGTTCCGAGAGGAAAAAAGAACCAACCATTTGGGTTCAAAAACTGTAAGAGTATTAGGGCTGGGAATATAACTTAGTTGATAGAGTATTTGCATTGCATGCACAAGGCCCTGGGTTCAATTCCTAGCAACACACACACACACACAAAATGTGTATGAGTATCACATAGTCAAAAGAGTATGTAAACAAATACATTTATTTTATTAAAAAAACTACCCAGATTGTTTAATGTTACATATATAAGTTGTATGTTTCTGTTTACATATGTAAATAAATTTAAAATATATAGCAATAATAGCATAGAAGTCAGGAACAGGGAAGATAGAGTTGAATTGTTTTGAGATCCTTGAATTTCCAGAGGAGAGTAAAATTGCCAAATAATTTTGACTTAGTAAGTTAATGATGGATGTTATAATGTGTAGATTAATTCCAAATAGAATAATAAAATAATATATAAGTACCAGTAGAGAATAGTAATAAAATTGATCAACACAAAATTAATATAAAAAAGAAAGAAAATTGAAAATAGAAGAGGAAAAACAAATTTAAAAAAGCACATAGTAAGATCATAGATTTAACCCCAAATATACCAGTTATTAAAGTGACTATAAATGAATTCCATATTCCAATTAAAAGTAAAAGCTTTATGGGGTATGTTTGTAGCTCAGAGGTAGAGCACTGGCCTAGCATACATGAGGCACTGGGTTCAATGCTCAGCACCTCATACAAATAAAATAAAGGTATTGTGTCCACCTAAAACTAAAAAATAAATATTTTTTTAAAAAGTAAAAGCTTTACGTTTATTTTTTTTTAAAAAATATGCTGTGTACAGAAGACATACCAAAAATATAATAATGAAAGCTCAATGATTAAAAAGTGAAATAATCAAAGGTAAAAGGATTGGAAACGATATACTCTTCAATAACCAATAGAAGGTAGACATACCATTTTAATTTAACAAGTAAATACTTGTGCGAAAAGCATTATTATAGAGAATCATAAACAATGTTAAGTAGTAAATTGTAAACTTATAGCACATAATAATATGAAGTAATATGTAAAGCAGAATTGACAGAACTCAAGTAATTAACAAACAGAGAATGAAAATCAAAATGGACAATAAACTAATGAAAATGTGCTTGATTTCAATATCAACCAAGGAAATGAAAATTAAAATTATAATGAACTATTTCTATGTGCCCACCAGAAGAACAAAAACTAAAAAGCATCAAAATAACAAGCACTGATGATGACAAGGACCATCAGAAATTCTCACGCCTTGCTGATACCAGCAAACATTGCTACAACCACTTAATAAAACCACTTGGTATTATCATAAATTTGAATTTTAAACTGTATTCTGTAATTATAATGTCCTATTTTGATTATAAAAACTATTATATTTTTGAGTGTGAAATGGAGCACTATATATAATTATACCAGGACAATAGGTATCAAGCAGAACAGAATCAAACACACCAAGATATAGCCTCCCTCTACCTATTACCATAACATTTTCACTCTTAGGTATATATTCAACTGTAATTCATGAGCTTATGCAATAGGAGAATTATTCAAAAGAGCAAAAAGATGGAATGAACCATAATATCGATATATAAGAGGAAATGTGATATATTCACATACATACACAAACTACACCAATATATAACACTGATGAAATTTTACAAGTAAAATACTGAGAAAAAACCCACAAAGATATACATCTTCCATTTATGTAAAGTTTACAAAATAAACACTACAGAAGTTAGGGATATAGTTGAGAGCAGTGTTTTAGCTAATCACATGGGACATGGCTATTATATAGCTAGGGGTCCTGCTAGAATTCACAACTAAAACTAAATGGGAACTTTTATCAAACCATTTTATCTCTTTCTTGATTTCCTGTTATTTATTAGCAGCAGGAAGTTGGGATCACAAATAACAATGAAAATAAAATGTTTACCCAAGGAAGGCAAAAAAGAAGTTAGGGATATAAACAAATGGCAAATCTATAAAAATATTAAGAAAGTAATGCCCATAAGCATTAGGATATTGGTCATCTGTAAGGAGGATTAGTACTTGGAGGAGGATATAGGTAGACTTCTTCAACCTCTTCATCTATGCTATGTGGTAGTTACATATGAGTGGTCCACAATGTGAAAATCCATGAGCTCTATATTTTGTTTTATGCAGTCTTATGTATGGCTATTATATTTTACAACTAAATAGTTTTTATTAAAGAAGAAAAGAAAATGCTGGATGTTGAGGAAGGAAGTACCAGGTAGTAAAATATAGAAGGAGCCAGGAATTGATACTGGTATATATAGTCTTCAAACTAAACAAAGAAGGCTTCTTGAACAACAGCAATATCTCAGCTCTACTTTTCCTTGAAAAAGCAATTACAAAACAGAAGGCATTTGTAAAACAAGAGGTCACTAGAAAGAAAGACACCTTCTGAGGCTGAGACCTCCTCCAAGGTCTTTTGCCTAACAAATATATCTAAGGTATGTATTTATAGTGTAACATGTCATTCAGAATGGACCCATGCTAGAAAGAGACCTTGGTATGTTTTACCCATCTCCTCTGAATAAACAGTAATATACCTTAATGTTTTTACTTGGGGCAATGCCAAACAAGATAAACCAATGCAAAAAAGGGACCCTTTCTCTTCTATATCTCAACCTCTATTAGTCTCAGACAAACCTCTGAAAGTATTCCAAGAAATGGTCCTATCAATCTGTCATTTGCTAAGTAAATAGACCAGATTTGACCTAACTCTTGATTTTATGAGTTATTTGTCTGTTTGCAGCAGAAGGTAAAATGTGCCAAATCCTTACTTCATATTCACTCTAAGGTTTAAACACGAATAACCATTCATCTAAGTGTTGGACCACACAGTATAGAACCACTTAAAGCCCAGGAACATGTCACTTGTGCTAATGGCTTCCACTAGTCTATGAGGAAATGTTACTTGCATCTTGCTGACCACTTTGGATTGATGAAGGCAATGAAAATAAGAAATCTCAAAGGAAATTCACCTCTGTTCTTAAAAACCATGCCATCAGCTTATTGAGTTTATAAACACATTTCATTAGGGAATCTTCAAAGTCTACTAGAGGCAGGTCCTTCATTAAAAATTAAAGTTGTGCTCTCAAGGACCAAGCCAAGAAATGCTTTTGCTACAAAAGACATTAGGACCATTGGCAATGTTTGGATAAGGATTATAAATTAAATAATACCATATGTATCAGTAGTATTTTCATTTTGATAATGGCACTGTAGTTATGTAATGATTGTCCTTAGTTTTAGGGAACACATAGTGGTGTTTTAGGGGAAAATGGACATCATATTTGTAACATGCCCTCAAATACTTCAGAAAAAAAAAGTCTATTTAAATCTGTATCTGTAGGAAGGAAGAGTGTGCAAGAGAGAACAAAATGTAGTAATGTGAACATTTGGGAAATCCAGATAAAGTGTATATAGGAATTCTTTGTACTATTTTTGCAAATTTTCTATAAGTCTGATTTTATTTCAAACTAAAAAGTTAAAAATAAATTAGCTCATGGGCCAAAGTCTAGAGTTAAGAATCATTATTTTTAGTTTTTAGTAAAATAAAATATACAGATTTAGCCAATAACCAACTACATGCCTATGGTCAAACTGCTTGATTTTCAAGTCTCAGTTACAACATCTTTAATAAAAATGAGCTGACAGGACAGTGTTTGAGTGTCATTTCAATTCTAAAACATCCTGCTTCAGAATCTTATTTGTCCTTCATAATACTTTCCTTTTTCAACTGGCTGATTATCTCTTCCAAGGAATTATAGAAATAATACAACAGTTAGCATTTATTCAATGACAATTCTGTTGTAGACACATTTGTAAATTTTTGTATATAAACACATTTAATCTTCACAACAATATATTTGTAGGTACTATTATCATTCTCACTTTGTAAAAAAAAAAACAGGACATAAAGACATGAGAAAATATACATTAAGTAAAACAATTGGCAAGTGGACAGAGCTCGGACCACAGTCCATGTTCATATCCCTTATACCAGGGACCTAAAAATTTTTCTGTAAGTTACTAGATGATTCATATTTTAGGCTTTGCATACCACTTAGGTTTCTGTCTGATATTCTTTCTTTTGTCTATATAACACTTTAAATGTAAAATGACTACTCTTAGTTCACAAGCAATATAAAAACAAGTTCAGGAATGATTTTGCCTACAAATTGACTGTTGCCTTGTGCTAGCCTGACTCTTAACAGGGGACTGATCTGTCATCAAATAACATAACTAAAAAGGTACCTGAAGAATAAACTTACCTAATTTCATTTTACAAACGAGGCTCTAAGATTTCAATTCATTTGTCTAAGGCCATGCTACTCAATGCAGCCTGATCCAAGATTAAATTCCTAGCCCTCTGACTCCTCCTCAAGGGCTCCGGGAATCACATGGCAAAAAATTATATATGCATCCTGGGAAAACAATAAAGTATGCTCTTAACTCAGCTTTGGGTTTATAGCCACTTGCAAGGCATGTAATAATTTATTTTAAATCAAGCTAGAAATTAAGGCCTATATAAAAGTTATAGATAACAACAAATATTATATAATTATGACTTCTTAGCTATTTAAATTAATTCAAATTAATTCAATATTTTTGGAGGACTGTCATGTAACTGGCATTGTAAGAGATCAAGAAGAAGTAAGTTAATTCTATCTTCAGAAGAATGCCTTGTGGAGAAACATGAAATCGTGAGCAAAAGACAAGACAGGGAAATAATCAAGTAGGGCTACATCTATCCCAGAAGTTTCCATGAGAAATAGAACTACAGATAGAGCTTTAAAGAATGGGCTTGGCCTCTTGAGAACCACCTACATAGTAATTGAATGGACTTGAACTCAACAAACATTAAGAAAGGACTGAGAACATGTGTTATGGGTCATATATTTAAGAAGACATTGTCAGTCTGGGATTGTAGCTCAGTGGAAGAGCGCTTGCCTAGTATGTGTGAAGCACTGGGTTCTTATTCTCAGTACCATGCATCAATAAATAAAACAAAGGTCCATTGACAACTAAAAAAAATATTTTAAAAAAAGGCATTTTCTCTATGCTCAAGGACATAAAACCTGGTGAAAACCACATGATTTCACTTGTGGTATCTTTAGGGCTTTGAATATATGCCTCACAATCAGTTCTACCAAAAGCTATCAACTTGAAAGCTAACCCAGGAGACACAGTACACTAAAAAAGGAAGAAAAAATTGGTGGTTGCATAGGACAATGGTGACTTTGGATTAGATTGATTAATGAAGTTCTCAATAGATTTTTTTTAAGGTAACATCTTCCTCACTTCTCTATACAACTGTTCTCCCCAGGGCAGGAAAAACAGTATTTAGATAGCAGAAAAGTGAAGTATCCAGCTCATTTGAGCTGAATCTGTTGTCTTTGTCACTGTAAAATTCACTGCTGTCTTATTTGTTTGCCAGTTATAAACATCAATCAGTTGGGTATAATTTGTATCAAAGCAAATATTAACCAAGTCCAAGAGCTTTCTTCAGCTTTACTCAAACTTTATCCCAAAATTATGCTATCTATAAAATTTATATCAATTTAGTTTAAATATTCAATATTAACACCTGTATATTACTGTTATGCTCTTATATACTTATAATAGTTCTTGTAAGCTATATCAATGATATTAATATTAACATAGTGGTACCAGGAACTAAAATAAGGTAGCTAATTTGGTGGGTAAAAGATGGACAAGATGACCAGGTGCAGTACTGTAAGCTTGCAATCGCAGAGACTTGGGAGGAAGAGGCAGAAGGATCACAAGTTCTAGACCAGCCTCAACAACTTAGCAAGACCCTGTCTCAACATTAAAATAAAAAGGGCTGGGGATGTAGATCAGTGGTAGAGAATTTCTGAGTTCAATCCCTAGTACTCTCATTAAAAAAAAAAAAAAAAAAAAAAAAAAACAAGAGGAAGGAGATGGAAAATTCTTAAGCTCTTTGAAATTACTACTATTGAAGTATGAGGTATGAGAGTATAATATAAAAATGACTAGATGAGAAATTACAAGATACAAGTGTCAGTTTGGGCTCTGCCACTAATAAAATATGAAAAGTGACACAGTAACTTCTCAGGCCCTGATTTCCTCATCTGAAAATGAAATACTGGATTGAAATGACTTCTAAAGCCCCTTTTAATTCTAATGGATTATATTTATTTTAATGTAAATATAACTGTTTAGATGGAAGTAAAAAATATGTTCATTAAAATAATTACAAAACAACAAAGATCTAGAATCATATACCCTCAATGGTAAAAAGGACCCAACTAATTATTTATTTCATGGATTGGCAAACTTCATAAAGAGCTGGAGAGCAAATATTTACCCTCTGATGACTGTAGGTGAACCTCAGATGTTTTTCTTTGTTTTTTTTTTTTTTATTTTGTTCCACTTTGTTTTTAAACAACCATTTAAAAACTGTTCTCAGTTATAGGTTGTACCAAAAATGCCAGACTTTGTCTGTGAGATGTATTCATCAATTCCTAGTGTAATCTAACACTTACTTCACAAATTAAAAGATTAAGACCTTAAGTGATTTGTATGTAGTAAAAAAGTTAGTGAATGTCAGAGGAAGGACTAGTTTTTTGGGTTCCTAAATCCTAGTCCAGTGCTCTTGCAAGACTCCCTAAAAAATGACTTATAGACTTTAAAAGCATAAAGAATTTGTTGGGTCTCTTTTGCACTCAATTCCCTTTTGATATTTTACTTCCTGACATAGTAACTTCGTGACAGTCTCTGATCAATCAGAGATCCCCACATAGTACCTTGTTAAAGCCTGCCATTTTCCAGACAATATATTTGAATCAGACTTGCATTCTCTATCCTCTTCATCTCTTTAAGCTTAGCCATCTCACATCTGTTTCACTCAAGGTCCCATTTTCTATAAGAAGATAAATTTATACTTAACCATTTTGAGAATATAGTTTACTGAGACAAAATGTTCAGTTCCACTTTGATATGTCTCTATATTCATAAAGGTAATATTAACATAATTGCTTTCTATAGCCATATACTTAGAAATACCTCATTTAATCACCTGCAAAATCCTATTAGGTAAATACTACTATTTTAATTTTACAGGTGAGGAAACAAGGGTTGCAGGGACTACCTAAACCTACATAGCTATGAAATGGTAGAACAAGGATTTGATACTAAGTCTGGTGACTCTAATCTTCTTAAGTAGTAACATTTGTAGTTCAGAGCAACTTGGAGGCAGAAGGGTAATAGATATATCAAAAGGGACAGGTTCTCTGGAACCTCCAGGGCACACCAGAAGTAGTTCCAATATCCTTCCCTTGAGAAAACATCAATCATGATGCTGAAACTTATGCTTGATCAGTTATCTTGTTGCCCGCCTTAGTCTAGATTTCCCTATCAATATGGCAGCTACAAAACCACTGAATATCCCTGGCCTAACACAAAGCAGTGATGGATCATGATGGCCATTGGAAATGGAATGTATTGGGAAGCCAAATAATAGACTATTCATCAATTAAAACAGAAGGATTCTAGCCAGTACAGCATTTGGAAATTGAAGAAAACCACTGAGCAGGTGGTGAGAGGTACTTGATCATTCTCATCTAATGTCTAAATTTAATCATCTCCCCATCTTGGCCATGCACAATGGACACAAGAGAGAGAGGGGGTCTTCTTGTTTGCAGCAAAACATAGTGCCCTGTGGATTTGCTCTTCATCAAAACAGACACAGCCAGACATTTATTATCCTCCAAATTCTCAGGAGTTGCTCCAAAACATCTGCTAGTAAGGAATTCATCTTAATGGATTACTTGCATATTTAAATAAGCATGTAATACCTAAAATTTGAAGTATCACTCTCGCTTTATCATTTGTTCAGTACATTGAAAAATACACTAAGCTAGTATCAGAAAGCTTTACTTCTGTTCCTAACTGTACAGTACACTGTCTGAGTAACTGCACAAGTTACTTCTTCTCTTTGTGTCTTGGTCCTTTTCCAGAAAGATAAAATGGTTAGGTTGAATGCAATTCAAAATATTTGGCTAGACATCCCCATTATTTCCAAGACATATATCTTTATCTTACTCTAACACCTACTATCTATGGATAAATTACAAACTCAACATTCAAATTTCCATATGGTTCAAGTTAAACATTATCCTATTTCATCTCATAAGCTTTCATAAAAACACATTTTCTCTCATATCAAGCCAACTATACTTTCACATACATCCTATGTTCATTTTCATAACTTCACTCAGGTTTTTCTCCCAGCCTAAAATTCCTGGTATGATTCAAAATCTGTTCCAATCTTCAAGGTTCCAACTCATTCTAATCTTCTCAAGAAGACCTTCCTTTAGGAAGATAAAAGGGGAGAAGATAATGTTAGATTATCACTAAGGCAGAGTTATTCATAACCCTATAGCTCCATGATGTGGTGATTGTAATTCAACTCTCTGAAAGTCCATAGCAAAAAGAAAACAAACTATAATCATAGACATTTTACAGGGTAATGCCCTTATCTCAGAAAGTTTTCCAAATACAAAACCATATACCCTTTCAAAAATGATGTAAGTAATATTAAAATCCCTTGATTATTTATTTGTTTGTTTTTATGTGGTACTGAGGATTAAATCCAGTGTCTCACACATGCTAGGCTAGCAATATACCACTGAGATACAACCCCAGCTTTCCTCTTGAATTTTAATCTAGAAAAAGACTTGGTTGCAGATACTTTAATACCATATTCTCCCTTAATTTGGGGGATCATAAAACATTGGCTATTTCAAGATTTCTATAGAGATTATCAAGTCAGGATTCTCAACTATTATAGAACCTCCTTGATATATGGTTGTTATGGTTTAGAAATAACATGTCCCCAGACTCTTATGTTGAAGGCTTTGTCCCCAAAGCAGCAGTGTTTAGAGGTGGTGCTCATGGGGAATGATTTGATTATAGGGGTTCTGGCCTCATCACTGGATTAATCCATTGAATGATTTATATTTGATGGCATTATTTGGAGCTGGTGCAAAATGTAGGCACTAGGGCCTAGTTTGAGGAAGTAGATCATTAGAGCATGTACATATGAGTTTATCTTATTCCTGCCATCCTCTTCTTTCCGTCCTTCCCAGCTTCAATGTGGTAAACAGCCTCCCTCTACGACTCCCTTTTGCCATGCTTCTCACCCAAAGCCATGGAGCCTGTCACTATGAAGTAAAACCTCTGTAACTATGAGCCAAAATTAGTCTCCCCTCCTTTAAGTTGTTTATGTCAGGTATTTTGGTCACCATAATGAATAATAAATACAAAGGCCCTTGAGGCAGGAGCAAGCCTGATGTGTACAAGGAATAGCAAGGATGCTAATGTAGCTGGAATGCAGTGAGCAAGTGGAAGTGGCAGGCAATGAGATGAAAGAAACAAGCAGAAGTCAACCATTTAGGGCTTTGTGCATTAGAGTTAAGAACTTTGTGTTTATTGTAATGGCCATGGACAGTGCTGCCTTCTAGAATTATATACATGAATTTTATTCCTGTTCCATGTGAAAGAGCCTTTTACCTATTTGAAGACATTGCTTATATCCCTCCTAATTCTTTTCTGTAGTAGAAAAGTCACAAATTCTTCAACCAGCCCTCATATATTGTTTTCAGCTTCCTCAATATTCCCATTGTCCTTATCATTTGAGGTTGCAATAATAATGTACTATAGCCTGAGTGGCTTATTAAGATTTGCAATGTTCAAGGTGAGACAATGCAGGAATGTTCTGAGGTGAAATTATTATATTTACGAGCTGTAACCTAATCAGTGGACTGATCCATTTGATGGATTGATAATTTGAATTGTTTACTGGATGGTAACTCCAGGCAGTTGGGAAATGGCTAAAGGAAACAGGTCATTAAGGGCATGACTTGGGGATTATATATCTTGTCCCTGACTCCTCTCTCACTTTTTCTCTGCTCTTCAGCTGCCTTGGACTGAGCAGCTGTCATCTAATTCTGCCATATGTTCTGCCTCATCTGGGACCCAGAACAATTGAGTCAGCCAACCATGGACTCATTCCTCTGAATTCATGAGCCCAAAATAAAATTTTCCTTATCTGGTCAGGTATTTTGGTCACCATGATGAAAAGCTGACTAAAACAAATAACAAACATTTGTTTTACAAGGTCCTAGAGGCTGGAAAGCCCAAGATCAAGGTGCTGGAAGATCCAGTGTCTGGTGAAGGCCTGCTTCCTGATTTGTAGATGGTTGTCCCCTTATTATATACTCACATGACAGAAAGCAAAGAGCAAGATCATCTCTCACATGGATTTTCTCAGTAAAAAACACTAATTCTGTTCATTAATGCTCTACACTCAAGACCAAAATTATCTCCCAAAGGCCCATCCTTCAAATCCCATCTCTTTGGAGATTTAGACTTCAACATATGAATTTTGAAGGGAAATAAATATTCAGTTCAAAGCATCTATTGTCCACTTCTGGTTATGTTCCACTGTGCTAATATACTTCCTCAAGTGGCACACCTTAGGTGAAAAGTAAATGTTAGCTTATGGTTCTATTATTATAACCAAAGCAGCATTCATTCTGAAAATCCAACACTTCATTTCTCAAGACATCAACAGCTTGTGATTTGGATATCCAGGGTACAAAGAAACTGATTTTAATTGGTACTTGGGCCATCTACCATATCTGTGGACTCCCAACAGTTTTACTTTAAAAATATTACCCTCCTTTTGAGTCTTGGACATGTAACTTTCATTCCCTAATTAATTTTGACAAATGTGACAAAGGCAGTGTATACTTATATATGCTTACTGTTTTAGACTTCTGCCATCGCCATGCAAACACATCCATGCAAACCTATTGGAAAGATACATGAGAATGTGGAGAAGAGGTGATTGATCCACAGATGGCTCCAGATGCATGAACAATACAATACCACTGAACTGCTTATCTAACTCAATGACTCACTAATAATAACAGATGATTGTTATTTGTAGGCACTAATTTATTAGAGGGTTTGTTTGTAGCAATAATTTGCTGATACAAACAAACTTCAGTCTATGGTGTTCAATCATAAATCCCTCTCTCCCAAAATATTATGTACTTATAAATGTACCAGAAGAATATTGATGTATTAGTTTTGTAAAGTTTCAGACTGCTGTTCTAAAATATCATAGTTACAATGGAATTTTAAGCCTATATTATATGGGTCAAATTTATTTACCTACCTAAATATCACAACCTCTCTTGAATTAAACCAAATCTTTACTCTATGTAGCATAGAACATTGCACAGTATACAAAATGCCAAATCAATCAAAACCCAAAACAAATGTTACATACAGAAAGCCTACACGAACTTAAAATATGCTTTTCCTCTATTTTCCCTCAGCTCTATAAGAAATTATGGACCAACTGCAGAGCAAAAATGATTTCTTGGAAGAGCTGGATTTCCCATTGTGTCTAAGGTAATAGAAAGAATATCACTGCTCTGCTGAATCTTCCTGCAGTTGACTTGCTATGAATTGCTATAGTAAAATAAAAGAAAATCATTATTAGGGTTCAAAAAAGCAGGATGTTTTAAATAAACTGTACATTAATCTACAGGCATGCCACACCAAAAACTCATTTATAATTTCTAATAATTGGTTAGAACTTATTAGATGTTTATATATTTGTATTTATATAGTTTAAATATTTTTCTTTTGATAGGTCATTTATTTTGCCTCATTGAGAAAGAAATTTAAGAAAACTTAAAGTCAATATTGTTGCCAGATACATGTCTGGACTGCAGTAACTGAAACAGACTTTTTAAAAGCTACATATTATAAAAAGACTAAATTGCTCCATCTTGAAGGCCCTATTTGGCTATAAAACTGGAATGTGCCACACAGAAATAGAGACATGTATTTTCAAGGTTTTCTTATGAATGTTCATATGTTTTATTCTCTAGAACTTTAAGATCACATAGAAAGTCAGGAGTATGGTGCTGAGAAAGGCTCTAGAGTTAGGGTTAGGAGTAGAAAAATTATTACTTGGAACAAAGACATGGAGTGTGGAAGAGGGTGCCTAGACTTTATCCTACTAGTTTCCTACCTCAGACTGGTGAACCCTGGGAAAGCTACAGACAAGAGGATATAGGAAAGTTGAGGACATATTCATAACTTAGAATTCTGTCAGACATGGCACCTGGCCTCGCCAATACTCTCTTAGACAATATTCTACTCTTCTTGAAAGTTCAGTCCTGGAACCCAAATTGTTCCTAATAAGGCAGTATTAAAGAAGCTGAGTTTAGTATTCGAACAGCTTCAAACTACCTTTACTAATCACCTGGTCTCATTCTAGTAACTGAATTTATTGCTAAATTTCTTCAGTCTCAGTTTCCTTAGTCCCTTCCAAATTTGATGGGGTAAGTCCTAAGTGAAAAAATTCAAGGGCCTGGCACATAGGAAGCATTCAATAAAAGTCACCAGCTGCTAGCTCATTCCTATTACCAGTGGTATGGTAAGAAACTGGGTCTCCAAGGGAAAAAAAAGGCCTGATTCATAATATTTTCTATTTCTCATGGTACGAATACTCCCACCACAGCTGATATCAAACATCATGAAGTCACTTAAGTTGGGAGTTAGGAAGGAAAATACACAAAGCTCTAAGAAGCCAGAATGAGCCAGCTCCACCAGATAGTACTATGTGACAAAGCCCTACCTTATAAAAACTTCAAGTAATTGCCAGTATTTATTTTTATTGTAACAATTAGCACACATTTATTGTACAATTAATGGATTTCTCTGTGCCATTGCACACATGCATACATCATGCTTTGATAATTTTTGCAGTGCCTTCTACTTTCTCTTGCCCTTCCCTATGTGCCCCCCCCCGCAAACTCCCAATCCCTTACTTGACTCCCTCTTCTACTTTAAGGTTATCTCTTTTTTTTCAGTTTTCACATATGAGACAAAATATATGATATTTGTCTTTCTGAGTCTGGCTTATTTTGCTTAGCATGATATTCTCCACTTTCACCTATTTTTCCACAAATGACATGAATGCATTCTTTTTAATGGCTGAGCAGTGCTCCATTGTGTATATATGCCATATGGTCTTTATTCATCTGTTAATGGGCACCAAGACTAATGTCATATCATGGACATTATGAATAGTACCACAATATACATGGATACACAGAATTCTCTTTTGTCTGTTGAGTATTTACTTCAGATAAATCCCCATTAGTGGCACAGCTGGATCATATGATAGCTTTATTTTTATATTTTTGAGGAAATTTCATAATGTCTTCCATTGTAGCTGTACTAAATTTTGCTCCCACCAAGAATGTATAGGATTACTTTTTCTCTACATCCTTACCATCATGTTGTTTTTTTGTTTATGCTTTTTTGATAATAGCTATTCTGAATGGGGTGTGGTAAAATTTCAATGTAGTTTTGATTTGGACAAATCTCAGTGTAGTTGTGTTTTGTATTTCCATAATGGTGAAAGATACTAAGTTCATTTTCATACATTGTTTGTCCATTTGTAATTCTTATTTTGAAAAGTATCTATTCAGATCATTTGCCCACTTTTTGATTAGATGACTTGTTCTTTTGTTGTTAAGTATTTGAGCTCTTTATATATTCTGGATAAATATTTTTCTCCCACTCTGTAGGTTGTCTCTGTGGACTGTTTCCTTTGTTGTATGGAAACTTTTAATTTGATGTAATTCCATTTATCAATTCTTGCTTTTCTTTCCTGAAATGTAGGAGTCTCATTCTGGGAACTGTTGTCTATGTTAATATTTTGAGGTGTTTTCTTCTAGTAATTACAAAGAATCTGGTCTCATATTAAGGTATTTGATCTAATTTGACTTGATTTTTGTACAAATTAAGAGATAGAGGTCTAGTTGGAATCATCTACATGTGAATGTCCAGTTTTCCCAGCACCAACTTTTGAACAGGTTATCTTTTTTCCAATGTATATTTTTGCATATTTGTCAAGAATCAGTTGGCTGTAGATACATGGTTTTGTTTCTGGGTCCTATATTCTATTCCATTAGTCTGCATATCTGTTTTTATATCAACACCAGGCTGCTTTTGATACTATGGTTTTGTAGTATATTTTAAACCCAAGAATTGTGATGTCTCCAGAATTGCTCTTATTGTTCAGGTTTATTTTGGCTTCTTAGTGTCTTTTGTGCTTCCATATGAATTTTATATTAATTTTTCTAATCCTATGCAGAATGTCATTGGTATTTTGATGGACATTTCATTGAATCTTTAGATCACTTTTGGGAAAATGACCATTTTAATATTATAAATTCTCCCAATGCATGATTATGGTGTTCCCATCTCTACTGTTTCTTTTTTCTCTCTTTCTTTTCTTTTTTGGAGGCTGTTGTGAATGAAAATACTTTCCTGATTTATTTCTCAGCAAGTTAATTACTGATGTATAGAACAGCTACTGATTTTTCTTATGTTGATTTCGTACCTTGCTACTTTGCTGAATTTGTTTTTCAGTTCTAAGAGCTATTTGGTAGAATCTTTAGTTCTAAGTATAGAATCACATCATCTGCAAACAGGGATAATCTGAATCCCTTCTTTACTACTTGTATCCATTTTATTTGTTTCTATAGGTTAAGCACTTTGTCTAAAATTTCAAGTATTATGTTGAATAAGTGTGATGAGAGTGGACACCCAAATCTTATTCCTGATTTCAGGGGAAATGCTTTCAGGATTTTCCCATTTAGTATGATCTTGCTATGGGTTTGCCATATAGAGGTTTCAGTTTGTTGTAATTTGTTCCTTCTTAATTTATTCAGGTATTTTATCATTGAAGTATGTTGAATTTTATGAAAGGCTTTATCTGCATCTATTGAGATGATCATGTAATCTTTGTCTTTGATTCTACATATGCACTTTGCTAATGTTTATTGACTTGTGCATGTTGAATGACACTTACCTCCCTGGGATGAAATTAACTTGATCATGATATATAATTTTTAATGTACTATTGAATTTGATTTGCAAGTATTTTATTCAAGATTTTTACATATATATTTATCAAGGATATTGTTCTAACAGTTTTCTCTTTTGTTGTATCCTGATCATTATTTGGTAGCAGGATAATATTGGTTACTTAGAATAAGTTTGGAAGGATACCTTCACTGTGTATTTCATGGAATAGTTTGAGGAGCACTTGGATTAGTTCATCCTTAAAAGTCTGGTGAAATTCAGCAGTGATTCCACCTAGGATTTGTATATAATATTGGTTCAATTTGGTAAATTATAATTATTGAGAATTTTTTCCAATTTTTCTAGATTTTGCAGTTAATTGTGATATAGGTTTTTGAAATACTGCCTAGTACTCCTAGAAATTCGGTGATATCTACTGCAATATTCCCTTTGCTATGTCTAATTTTATTTATTTTGGTGGGTCACCCCTCCCTTCCTTTTGGATAATTTATCTAAAGATTTGTCAATTCTGTTTATCTTTACAAAGAACCACACTTTTGTTTCATTGATCTTCTTTGTTGTTCCTTAGTCTCTATATCATTTATTGTTCTCTGGTCTTTATTATTTATTTCTTCCTGCTCATTTTGGGTTTAACTTGTTCTTATTTTTCTCATTTGACTATTTGTGATCTCTTGGTACTTTTTCTTAATATTTATTTTTTTAGTTACAGATGTACACAATACCTTTATTTTATTTATTTATTTTCATGTGGTGCTGAGGATCAAACCCAGGACCTTGCACATGCTAGGTGAGCTCTACTGCTGACCACAACCCTAGCCCTCTTGGTACTTTTTTTAAAATTATTGGTTGTTCAAAACATTACAAAGCTCTTGACATATCATATTTCATACATTAGACTCAAGTGGGTTATGAACTCCCTTTTTACCCCAAATACAGATTGCAGAATCACATCGGCTACACATCCACATTTTTACATAATGCCTATTAGTGACTGTTGTATTCTGCTACCTTTCCTATCCTCTACTATCCTCCCTCCCCTCCCCTCCCATCTTCTCTCTCTACCCCCTCTACTGTAATTCATTTCTCTCCTTGTTTGTTTTCCCATTCCCTCTCAGAACCTATTATATGTAATTTTGTATAACAATGAGGGTCTCCTTCCATTTCCATGCAATTTCCGTTTCTTTCCCTTTCCCTCCCACCTCATGTCTGTGTTTAATGTTAATCTTATCCTCCTGCTCTTCCTCCTTGCTCTGTTCTTAGTTGCTCTCATTATATCAAAGAAGATTTGGCATTTGTTTTTTAGGGATTGGCTAGCTTCACTTAGCATAATCTGCTCTAGTGCCATCCATTTCCCTGCAAATTCCATGATTTTGTCATTTTTTAGTGCTGAGTAATACTCCATGGTGTATAAATGCCACATTTTTTTTATCCATTCATCTATTGAAGGGCATCTGGGTTGGTTCCACAGTCTAGCAATTGTGAATTGTGCTGCTATGAACATCGATGTGGCAGTATCTCTGTAGTACGCTCTTTTAAGGTCCTTAGGGAATAGTCCGAGAAGGGGAATAGCTGGGTCAAATGGTGGTTCCATTCCCAGCTTTCCCAGGAATCTCCATACTGCTTTCCAAATTGGCTGCACCAATTTGCAGTCCCACCAGCAATGAACAAGTGTACCCTTTTCCCCACATCCTCGCCAGCACTTCTTGTTGTTTGACTTCAGAATGGCTACCAATCTTACTGGAGTGAGATGGTATCTTAGGGTGGTTTTGATTTGCATTTCTCTGACTGCTAGAGATGGAGAGCATTTTTTCATGTACTTGTTGATTGATTGTATGTCCTCCTCGGAGAAGTGTCTGTTCAGGTCCTTGGCCCATTTGTTGATTGGGTTATTTGTTTTCTTATTGTTTAATTTTTTGAGTTCTTTGTATATTCTGGTTATTAGGGCTCTATCTGAAGTGTGAGGAGTAAAAATTTGCTCCCATGATGTAGGCTCCCTATTTATCTCTCTTATTGTTTCTCTTGCTGAGAAAAAAACTTTTTAGTTTTTTAGTTTAAGTAAGTCCAATTTTTTTGATTCTTGTTATTAACTCTTGTGCTCTGGGTGTACTATTAAGGAATTTGGAACCTGACCCCACAATATGTAGATCGGAGCCAACTTTTTCTTCTATCAGACGCAGAGTCTCTGATTTTATATCAAGCTCCTTGATCCATTTTGAGTTAACTTTTGTGCATGGCGAGAGGAGGGGATTCAATTTCATTTTGTTGCATATGGATTTCCAGTTTTCCCAACACCATTTGTTTAAGACGCTATCCTTCCTCCATTGCATGCTTTTAGCCCCTTTATCAAATATAAGATAGTTGTAACTTTGTGGATTAATCTCTGTGTCCTCTATTCTGTACCATTGGTCCACCCATCTGTTTTGGTACCAGTACCATGCTGTTTTTGTTAGTATTGCTCTGTAATATAGTTTGAAATCTGGTATCGCTATACCGCCTGATTCACACTTCCTGCTTAGAATTGCTTTTGCTATTCTGGTTCTTTTATTTTTCCATATGAATTTCATTGATTGCTTTATCTATTTCTACAAGAAATGCCGTTGGGATTTTGATTGGCATTGCATTAAACCTATAGAGAACTTTTGGTAATATCGCCATTTTGATGATGTTAGTTCTGCCTATCCATGAACAGGGTATATTTTTCCATCATCTAAGACCTTCTTCTACTTCTCTCTTTAGGGTTCTGTAGTTTTCATTGTATAAATCTTTCACCTCTTTTGTTAGGTTGATTCCCAAGTATTTTATTTTTTTGAGGATATTGTGAATGGAGTGTTTTTCCTCATTTCAGTTTCAGAAGTTTTGTCACTGATATACAGAAATGCCTTTGATTTATGCATGTTGATTTTATATCCTGCCACTTTGCTGAATTCATTTATTAGTTCTAGTAGTTTTTTGTAGACCTTTTTGGGTCTTCTAGGTATAGAATCATGTCGACCGCAAATAGTGATAATTTAAGTTCTTCTTTTCCTATTTTTATGCCTTTAATTTCTTTCGTCTGTCTAATTGCTCTGGCTAGTATTTCGAGAACTATATTGAATAGAAGTGGTGATAGAGGGCATCCCTGTCTTGTTCCAGATTTTAGAGGGAATGCCTTCAATTTTTCTCCATTCAGAATGATGCGAGCCTGAGGCTTAGCAAAGATAGCTTTTACAATGTTGAGGTAAGTTCCTGTTATTCCTAGTTTTTCTAATGTTTTGGACATAAAGGGATGCTGTACTTTGTCAAATGCTTTTTCTGCATCTATCGAGATGATCATATGTTTCTTTAAGTCTATTGATGTGGTGAATACCATTTATTGATTTTCATATATTGAACCATCCTTGCATCCCAGGGATGAATCCTACTTGATCATGGTGCACAATTTTTTTGATGTGTTTTTGTATCCAATTCGCCAGTATTTTATTGAGGATTTTTGCATCTAGGTTCATTAGACATATTGGTCTATAGTTTTCTTTCTTTAAGGTGTCTTTGTCTGGTTTCGGAATCAGAGTGATGTTGGCCTCATAGAATGAAATTGGAAGAGCTCCCTTTTTTTCTATTTCCTGAAATAACTTGAAAAGTATTGGTATTAATTCTTCTTTAAAGGTTTTGTAAAACTCCGCTGTATACCCATCGGGTCCTGGGCTTTTCTTGGTTGGTAGTCTTTTGATTGCTTCTTCTATTTCATCCATTGATATTGGTCTGTTCAAATTGTGTGTATCCTCCTGACTCAATCTGGGCAAATCATATGACTTAAGAAATTTATCAATGTCTTCACTATCTTCTATTTTATTGGAATATAGGGTTTCCAAATAATTTCTAATTGTCTTCTGTATTTCTGTAGCATCTGTTGTGATATTGCCTTTTTCATCCCGTATGTTAGTAATTTGAGTTCTCTCTCTTCTTCTCTTCGTTAGCATGGCTAAGGGTCTGTCGATCTTATTTATTTTTTTGAAGAACCAACATTTAGTATTGTTAATTTTTTCAATAGTTTCTTTTGTTTCAATTTCGTTGATTTCCGCTCTGATTTTAATTATTTCTTGCCTTCTGCTACATTTGCTGTTGTTTTGCTCTTCCTTTTCTAGGGCTTTGAGATGGAGTGTGAGCTCATTTATTTGTTGTTGGTTTTTTTTTTTTTTTTTTGAGGAATGACCTCCAGGTGATGAATTTCCCTCTTAAAACTGCTTTCATTGAGTCCCATAGATTCCGATATGTTGTATCTGTATTTTCATTTATCTCTAAGAATTTTTTGATTTCCTCCTTTATGTCTTCTGTAACCCATTGATCATTCAGTAACATATTGTTCATTTTCCATGTGATGTAGGATTTTTCCTTCCTTCTTTTATCATTGATTTCTAGTTTCATTTCATTATGATCAGATAAAATGCATGGTATTATCTCCACCCCTTTATATTTACTGAGGGTTGCCCTATGGCATAATATATGGTCTATGTTTGAGAAGGATCCATGTGCTGCTGAGAAAAACGTATATCCACTTGATGATGGTTGATATATTCTATATATGTCAGTTAAGTCTAGGTTATTGATTGTGATATTGAGTTCTATAGTTTCTTTATTCAACTTTTGTTTGGAGGATCTGTCCAATGGTGAGAGAGGTGTGTTGAAGTCACACATAATTATTGTGTTGTGATCTATTTGATTCTTGAACTTGAGGAGAATTTGTTTTATGAACGTTGCAGCAGAATTATTTGGTGCATAAATATTGATAATTGTTATGTCTTGTTGGTGAATGGTTCCTTTTAACAGTATATAATGTCCTTCCTTATCCCTTTTGATTAACTTAGTCTTGAAGTTGATTTTATTTGATATGAGGATGGCCACCCATGCTTGCTTACGAGGACCGTGTGCGTGGTATAATTTTTCCCAACCTTTCACCTTCAGCCTGTGTATGTCTTTTCCAATCAGATGGGTCTCCTGGAGGCAGCATATTGTTGGATTTGTTTTTTGAATCCATGTTACCAGCCTATGTCGCTTTATTGGAGAGTTTAAGCCATTAACGTTTAGAGTTACTATTGATATATGGTTTGTACTTCCAGCCATGTTTGATTATTTATCTTTTTCTTTTAATTTAGTTTGTTTCTCCATGATTAGCTTTCCCCCCACCCTCTGTCTTTACTGAGGCACTTCCCACTGATGGTTTTGGTTATTGTTTTTCATTTCTTCCTCATGTAGTGTTTTGCTTAAGATGCTTTGCAATGCTGGTTTTCTGGCTGCAAATTCTTTTAACTTTTGTTTATCAAGAAAGATTTTTATTTTGTTGTCCTACCTGAAGCTTAATTTTGCTGGATACAGAATTCTTGGTTGGCATCCATTGTCTTTCAGTGTTTGAAATATGTTGTTCCAGGATCTTCTCGCTTTCAACATCTGTGATGAAAAATCCGTTGTTAACCTTATTGGTTTACCCCTGAATGTAATCTGCCTCCTTTCTCTTATAGCTTTTAATATTTTCTCTTTGCTCTGTATATTGGATATCTTCATAACAATGTGTCTTGACGTTGGTCTACTGTGATTTTGTGTGATCGGTGTCCTGTATGCATCTACAATTTATATATCTGTTTCCTTTTTTATTTCTGGAACGTTTTCTGTAAGTATTTCATTCAGCAGGTTATTCATTCCCTTGGTTTGAATCTCTATACCTTCCTCTATCCCGATGACTCGTAAGTTTGTTTTTTTATGTTATCACATATTTCTTGGATGTTTTTCTCGTGATTTTTTACCAGCCTTTCTGAGTTGGCTAGACTCTTTTCAAGATGATATATTTTGTCTTCATTATCTGACGTTCTGGCTTCTACTTGCTCCACTCTGATAGTGATACTCTCATTTGAGTTTTTAATTTGGTTTATAGTTTCCTTCATTTCTAGAATTATTGTTTGATTTTTTTATTATCTCTATCTCCTGATAAAGATGCTTGTGTCTAGTCACTTCCCCACTTTTCCTCAAGCCAAGCCCTGCTCACTGTTGACACTCACCACAATACTGGCTACATGCCAGGTCTGCTGCTCCCGGGAGCCCTGTTTTCATGAACGACTGGGCACACTCTCCCTGTTTGCCATTCCCTTGGACCCTAAGTTTGTAGAGCTTGGGGCTGAGAATGCTCAGTGAAATTTGCTTGCCCTCTGGTAGCCACGCCCCCGGTAGCTGGTGCAAGGGACCTCAGTTGTCAGTACTGGTGGGAGCGGTAGCCGGGAGTTCTGCGCTGCAGGTCCCGTGCCACTCCTGATTCCCTCGGTCTGGCTATTGCACTCATGGGAGAGCTGGGAGGGGCCCTTAAGGTTTCCCCGCTGTGTAGAGAGGGAAGGCTGGGGGTTACACACCACACACCTGTCGCCGCTGTTTCAATGAAGTCATCTTTTCCCGCCACATTCTGGTGACGTCAGTTCTCTGCCATGGTGGTATCCCATGCAAATGGCAAGAGTCCATTCCCTTTGCCGGGTGACCAATGCAATAGGTGGGTCCTGACTGGCTCTCCCAAGCCCCATTTCAATCCTGTGGCCACTGCCTATGAAGACTCGGTTGGCATTTACCTCTATAGGTGCAGAAGGGCCGACCAGTTGTTTCAGTGGGATTATTTAGTGCTGAGTCACAGCAGTTTGTCTGTGAGAAGCAGGGGAACGGGAGCTTGAATTCAGCCAATCCGGGCTTGGTGTGTGTTCTGAAAGTCCCAGACTGTTCGCCCCAGATCCACGTCAGCTCAGCGTTGCCTAGTGATCCTGAGCAAACAGCATTTAGACGGTTTACGACTCCCTATGCCCGTGCAGCTGAAGAGGTCAGAGACTTGATCTCACCGCGCCCGCCGCCATGTTGGATCTCCTCTTGGTACTTGTAATGTAGGGACTCATAGCTATAAACTTCTATCTTATTACTGCCTGTGCTGTATCCCCCAAATTCTGCTATGTTGTGGTTCTGTTTTTATTTTATTCTAAGAATTAATTTCACTCCTAATTTCCTCAATGACCTTCTTCTCATTTAAAAGTTTATTGTTTAATCTCCAAGTGTTTGTATAGTTCTTATAATTTGTCTTAGAGTTGAATTCTAGTTTCATTCCATTAGAATCTGATAAGATGCAAGAAATTATTCTAATAATTTTGAACTTTGAAAACTTACATTGTATCCTAAATCATGATCTATTCTAGAAAAAGGTACATTTATAAATAAATATAATGTGTATTCTGCATCTATTGGATGGAATATTCTGTATCTATAAGTTAATTTGATAGTGCAATTTAACTACATATTTTTAGCACCAGGGATTGAACCTAGGGGTGTTTTAACTACTGAGCCACATCTCCACCCCCTTTTTATATCTTATTTAGAGATGGGGTCTTGCTAATGATAACGTAACAATAAAAACAAACCATATAAAGTAAAAAAACAAAACCAATAATAGCCACAAGGCCAAGAAAAAACAGAAACAGGCAAAATAATATAGAATGAACTAAAAAGTTAAAAAAAACAAAATTAATTTAAAATTAAAAAGAACAATTGGAAAGGGGGAATGTAGAAAAAAGGCAAAATGCAAAAGAAAAAAGAAAAACAAATAGAAAAAATTAAATACTAAAAGGAGACTAAAAGAAAGAGGGAGAAACACACATAAACAAATAATAACTTCCTCTCTAATGAAGTGCTTTATTTATGGGCAACATAGATATTTGCAATCTATGCCAAAAAGAATTTCCTTCCATGGATTCTTAGTATGCACATCCCTTGGAGAGAGCAAAGTCTGGGAGTATTCAACCCTTTCCTTTCTTTTCAGTGCTTGCCAGGCAATCTGCCAGAATTGTTTTTGGCCAGAGCCAGTTGGAATACCTCTCAGCTGCCCTGCATGTAAGAACAATCTAGGGCAGAACTCAGAGCACCCCAGGCAAAGCTTTACTCAAAGAGTTATTTGAACTGCATGCACACACAAAGAGTAGGGCAGATGCCAATATTGCAGTGTGTCACCAAGCTACAGCAGAGTGCAGAATTTATTTGGTACAGATTCCCTTCAGTGCCCTTTGCACTGTACACTCCAAAGACAGGGCTGATGTGTGACACTGAAGCTTTTCATGTACTCACACACCATTCTTGCTGTGTGCTCCAAATATGGGGAGGTACTAATGAAGTTGCAACAATCTATACTAAGTGCAGAGGTGGTGGCAGATACTATGCAACCCATCACCCATGACTCAGATGTTCTGAGAATTAGCTCCAGTATTAAATCCATAGGACCGTTCTTTCTTCCAGACTCCTGTAGTTGGCTTCCCAAATTACTACTTGTAAAGAGGAAACATCCCTTGTTCCATGACTCATCATAGTCTACTGTCCCAATGTGTAGGATCCTCTGTGGGGCCTAGGGTGTAGCTCAGTGGTACAGAACTTGCCTAGCATGCATGAGGTCCTAAGTGCAATCCTCAGCACCAGAAAAAATAAATAAATAGAAAGCTCAGTGGGATTTTGTCAGAGGTTCTTCCCTGGGGCCACTCTGACTCTTGAAGCAGCTGCCCACTGACCCAGTATAATGATAATGCTAGAGGACAAGAGATAGGAAAATATAGAGACTTTTGACTCCCAGAGCAGTTAACTCAGATCAGACTTTCTCAAGATGAATACACTAGGAAGTACAGAAAACTTTCACAGAGCTCATTTGCTATGCAGATCTTGGTTTATTATATGTTTAGACTGTATTTCTGCACAGTGCTGATTCCTATACTAGCAGTGTTCATGAAGACTGTCCCTCTTTAATCTGTATGTCCTCCCTCTGCCACACCGCTGTGTGATTGATGCTGGGGTATTGAATGTGACCCTATTTCATTATCCAAATTATGTGGGATTCTCCAAAGTCTTTGTCCACTATTGAATGTAAGAATTCTCTCATAGTTATGCCCCTCAATATGCAAGTCTTTCTAGTTGTTCTGATTCTGTCTTTTGGCAAAGCAGGCAAGTACCTCCTCACAATATCGTAATCCTGATAAATCTAAGACTTTGGATCTATTTTCCTCTCAAACTAAAATCCCATTCCTGAATCTCAGAAGTGACCTCAGTACATGTTATCTGTCTTCTTTGATGTTAAAATCTTCCTACTTAACTGATTCTTGGTGCACCCCTTACACCCAGAGTTTTTGTCATCATGTCACATCTGCCTATCACACCATTCTATCCTTAAGAGGCCTAGCAAATTATATTCAACTGCTGTGATTGCCAACATTTAGCTCTTGTCTGTGGTTCTATCTGGGACCAGGGATAGGAACTACTAAAACAGAGATACAGTGCATGACCAAAAATCAAAGAATTCACTATTCTATGGAAATAAAATCTATTCTCTTGATTTAATTAGGATTTATCTTCTCTATGTTGATACCAAGCAATACTTGTAGGTACTAATGGTTAACCAAGGCCACATAAACATATCAGGAATTTCAGGATGCTAATAAGTACAGCTCATTCATAAATAAAAGAGAGGTAACATCAATTTAACAGAAAATTCATGTGTAGTCACACCCAAACAATGAACTCTGAAGTTATCCATAATATACAGTAAATAAGTTCCAACAGTTTACGCATATTCTCATACAGTGATTGGATACATTACTTAGTAGCTGGCTAAGCTAGCAGCAAATTGATGCAATTATCTATGCAAGTGAGCAAGTGATCCAATTATGTGTATAATTATGGCAAATCATTAATGCTGATAATGATGGGAAAGATGATTCCATAATGACTGAGCCAGAAAAGAAAAAAGGATAATTTGATTTGGAAAACATGAAACCACTGAGAGCATCTGTGGGCAACTGAAAGCTTTTGGTTATTCACATGACAGAGGTCAGAGGCAGTGGAAAGGACTCACCCAGTGAATTTGATATTTCCGTAAATAGAAGCATAGACCTTATATAAAATAAGAAAGACTTAGGTTATAATGAAATTCATGAAGCAGAGAATATGATTCACATTATGAATAGTCTTATTTTAACATTTCACAAGATCTCAGCATCATTATATGCTATGAATTTTCTCCTGAATTTTAACTGTGAAGAAATGTTGAGTGATTAAGAGACTCATGAGTTTCTGTCCCTCATGGGGATATATGCATATATCCAATCTAGAGTATATCCCTTAAGACCCTACTCTAAAAGTGATAAAGCTCACCAAGTTCTGCATAAAAGAATGTGTCCATAGAAACACAACAATAAATTATCACCCAAAAAACATCCAGCTTCTTCTATTTATACTGCAATTTACTGTTTTTACATGGTAAATATTCCTCTTCATTTATCTATCGAGCTAGCCACCTTAGCCCTATGACTGAATCAAGTACTTGCTTGTTCATTCTTTCATCTGTTTTATCATTCATCAAATAATCATGATTTGAACATCTATTTGGTTGGCACTAATATATATGTAATTAAATACATACATGGGTATATAACATGGTTTATGTCCTCAAAGCACTCACCACTCTAGTGGAAAAGAGAAACTGGTAAACAGTCAATCACAAAAGACCATGAGAAAATTTATTTCTGTGTTAGCATGTGATAAAACAGAAGCCCAGAAGAGAATTAATAACCCTAACTAGAGGCATCAGAGAAGGTTTTCTGGAGTGAATAACATCTGAGATTGAGACAAAGGGCAAGTAGGAGGTAGCTAAACAAGGATACAACAGTGAACAAAGTAAAACATTAGCCCCCCAAGATCATTAGTGTAAGGAAATACATACAATAAAAATAATCTACATATTTATTAACATTTGTAATTAGTGGCTAGGATGAAAAACATAGAGCCAGGTGTAGGAATAGAGGAACATGGGTGTTACTTTAGATAGGATGTTCAAAGGGATCTGGCAGAAATATTTGAACAGACTTGAATGATATGAGGAAGCAAGACTTGTGAATATCTAAGGGAAGAAGTTTCTGGGCCCTGAGGCAGGAGTATGTTTAAAGAGTTAAAGGACTAAGAGAAAAGCAGTTGTAACTGAAGCTGAATGAGGAAGGATAAGAGACAGAGAGAGAATTAAATCAGAAAGCAAGTCAAAAGGGAGACACATGGTGCCTGTAGGCCATGACATGGATTTTATTGTTCTGGATTTTTCTTGGACCTCAGGTGTTCAGAATTGAAATTATCATTAGTTTTAGTTCGGGTTATACTACCATTAGTTATGAATAATTTTTTTATCTATTTAATTTCTTAAGAAATATCCAAGAATCCATGCCCAAATCCCAAACTGAAAGATTATGTGAATATTATGAGACTCCCCCACCTCCCACAGAGGAAACACTATCCTGAATTTCACATTTACCATACCCTTCCCTTTTAATGTATGTTTGTGCTTGTGTGTATTTCTTTAAAACATTTTGATTTGTTTTTGAATTTTACAAAAATATCATATTCTACACTTTATTGCTTTCCCCACTCAGCCCTGTATTACTAAGGTTCATTCATACTTATGCATTTAGCTATAGATCATTTATTTTCATTGATATAATATCCCATTATGTTTATATCCCTCAAAATATTTATTCAATCTCTGTTAATAAGCATTCAAGTAGTTCCCAACATTTTGCTAATATAAACAATGCCACTAAAACTTAATGTTTATCTTCTTGGGCAAATAGACTGAAATATCTCTTGGAATACACTAGTGTTAATACTAGGTGATAGAATATACAAATGGTTTACAAACACATCTTTTCTAACACTTATTACTGTCAGACTCCATCCATTTTACCAATAAAATCAATGTAAAATGACATCCCATTATGATCCTGATATAAGTGAGATTACATATTTCCTCAGTTTATTGACCATGTATGCTTCCTTTTCTTTGAAGCACCTAGTCCTACCCCCACTTTTTTTTTTTTTTTTTTTTTTTTTTTTTTTTTTGGTGCTGGTGCTGGGGATTGAACCCAGGGCCTTGTGCATGCTAGGCAAGCACTCTATCAACATAGCCATATTCCCAGACCCAATTTTTATTGGGCCCTTTTTTTCCTTCTCCTAACAGTTTCTATGGTTTTGTTATATATTATTGATATAAAGACTTTTTATTATGTGTGTTCCAAATGCATATTTTTATACTAGTATACAAATTGCCTTTCAGTTTTGTTCATGGTGCTTGTTGATGAGCAAAATATCTTTTATTCAGGGAGTGATGTCAATAAGATGGTAGGATAAAATTTCCCAATACTTCTCCCTCTCAAAAGTATCAATTTCAACAACTATACACATATGAAAATAACTTCAAAACAGCTAAGGAATCCAGATAAGGGATGAGAGAATCTTTCTGTAGCACCAAAATAAGAAAAGATGTGTGAAAGTGGGTAGAAAGCAATTCCACATCACCCACATCACTCCTAACCCAAGCAAGACAGCACAGTTCAGAAAGAGACACCTGTATAGGGAATGTAAAGTGAAATAAGCAGCATACTACCATAAACCTGAATACCAGGCCTGTTCCAGTAAAATATAGCATAACGATATTCCCCATATCCCTGGGATCCAAGACAGGACCCATAGCACCAAGATAAAGGCTCACCCCAGGCTTCATCCTGGCCCCTGTGGACATAGACAGCAAGCTCATACCTATAGACTCAGATTGTAGATCAACTCCTATAGACCCATCTACTAGGTGCACCTCAGTGAACCCTAGCACCAGGTTGGTTAACCCCTATGAAACCAGGATTTACACTCATCCTCACAGACCTCACTTGACTGAAAATATCTCGATCAATGGCATAGCCAGAGAACAAACAGATAAATTTGGGATTGCTTTACTAAGAGTGTAGGAAGGAGCACAGGAGCCAAGGTTCGTTTTATCAGGCTTAATTCTGGTCTTCCAAATGTATGGAGAGCTTTTGATACTACCAGTCCAGACTAATGTCACTCCCCACTCTCAGAACAGTATATAATAGAAAGGAAAGAAACATCATTTAGGAAGAATTCACAATGGGAAGGTAATCTCAAAACTTAGAAGAAACTTAGAAGAAAACATTCACCAATGATGGAGAAAAAAATTGTCAGCTCTGTTCTCTAGACACATATCACATACCACTAAAGTCTTATTCAACCATGTAGACTGTCTGTGCTGCCCCATTCATGTTGAACTTTATATGACCTACAGCATCAAAGTAAAAGATCCTTTTTCTTATTTGTGAAAATATTATTACATTCTTCTCTCACTTTTTTAGGTGAAATGACCCTGTTCATTCTACAGGAAAAATAATAAAAATTTATTTGCCTAAGAAGTAATGAGCCATTTATTTTCTTCAGGAAGCAACTGTGAATACATTGCCCTTTATAGTATTCAGGACTGTCACACACAGTTATGCAATGAACATAATGCCCAACTATAGAGATACCAAATTGCTTCTCCATACACCTTCATGTTAATGTCCAGTGGACTCAGAGAACCTCAAGAGATCCATGTGAAGATGGTTAACTCTAATTAGGCAAGCAATTCTAAGGGACCACAAGACATCAATAGTCAGAATAACTGTGACTCCCTGGTGTTTAAGTGAATGGTACATTTAAATATAAGGCATCAAAATGGTTGATCACAGCAGGAAATTCATTAAGTACAATTAATTATATTTTTGATAACCTCAGATTCTTACAGAAATTTTTCAACTCTAATGAGACCTGAAAATGTGACCAAATTACAGCTCCATTTATTAATGAACATGTGTGGAACCCAGTTGGCTCAGGCCATAAAGTTTAAAATTTAAAAGCACAGTTCATGCAGCACATTTAAGGAACCTCACATTCACAACCTCTCATGTCACTACATAAAACTGCTCCCCCATCCTACCCATCCTACCTGTAGCTTACATGGATTTTATTTGCCTTCAAATCCTGTCTCTAAGTCCTTTATCATATACCTTGATTTAAACTCACTTGATAATGTATTCTTTTCTCTCTGACATATTTTTATTCATGCTTCCTTCTTTGTCCACTCTATCATTATACATGACAAAACTCTAAGAACCAGTTATTTTAGTCAACTTTTTTTTTTTTTTTTTTTTTTTTTTGCTGCTGTGACTAAAACACCTGACAAGTACAATTTTAGAGATGGAAAAAATTTATCTTGGGGCTCACAGTTTCAGAGATCTTAGTCTATAGACAGCAGGCTCCATTCCTATTCGTTGGGGCTCTAGGTGAGACAGAAAATCATGCCAGAAGGATGTGGTAAAGGAAAGCAGGTCAGGACATGACCATCAAGAAGCAGAATCAGAGACTCCACTTACCAGATACATCCCCCAAAGGCATGCCTCCAGGGACACACCTCCTCCAGCCACACCCTACCTGCCTACAGTTACCACCCAGTTAATCCATATCAGGGAATTAATTCATTGATTGGGTTAAAGATCTCATAACCCAATCCTTTCTCCTCTAAACCTTCTTGAATTGTCTCACACATGAGCTTTTGGGGGACACCTCATTTCCAAACCATAATACCAATCTATATAGCCTCCAGAAATGTAGGGTACTTCAAAGGAGGAAGAAAGTATCTGAAGATTCCCATGTTTACAACTTTTTCCTACATCACATATGCAATACAATTTGATGTAATTCTTAGAGAATAATATGTATCACTATGCCTACATGTAGCTACTAGAAAGGGCCTATTTAGCCTAATATTGATAGAAGTGGTTCAAATAGCTATCATTTGACTAAAAAAGAGTCTCTCATTTTATGTGTTCCAAGCCTATTTGCCCCACAGTAACTTCAAAAAAAGTTGAATGACTTTGAATATTTTTTACACTATTAAGCTGTGTGTAGCTATAAAATATGGAGGTATTAATCAGCATCAAGCACTGTCAAAGCTTTATTTGGTTAATAATATCAATAACATATTTCCAGAATCATTGTTGTTAGGAGATAGGTTGACTTTTTATCCAGGTAAATAATTCAAGTCTTGATTTTTTTTTTCATTATTCAGTGTCAATTTCACCTCCTTGAGTCCCTACAGTAGAGACTGCTAACTGTTACTCAGTATCTATTTTTTCTTCTTCTTTTAGTACTCTATGTTTTAACTGGTCATCCAGAATTAAGCCTACATTCCCTAAACTACCCTGAAGGCTAAATGTGTCCATTAAATTCATTCTAACCAATGATTATAAGCAAATGTGGTAGAAAACTTTTAAGAAATTCCTTTAACGAGGGGAAGGTGCTCTTTTCTTGGCCCCTTTCATACTTTTTGAAGTCTACAATAAAGTAGCTTTAGCTAGAACTAAAGCAGCCACCCAAGAATTTGGAATGACCTTGAGAATGAATGCTGCACATAACTGAGCAGTAAGATGAAAGAATCTTGGTTCTTGAAACTTTGATACTAATACGCACTGTAACAGCTAGTTCTAGTATCTGATGAGTGAGAAATATGTTGTATTGTTTAAGCCCCTTGTAGATTGCTTTTATTGTCATTGGCAGCCAGACCTAATCCAAACTAAAACAATTGCCATTAACTAAAACTTAAGCATCTTACTTCAATCAGCAATACAAAATCTCTATAGTTGAGGCACATGCCAGATAGCTGAAGCTTAAATCAACAACTATCTAATTCATATCAAACCCTAAGTTAAAACAACTAGTAGTTGAGAACTGAATAAAAGACATGGTAGTCATCTGGTTGGTGTGGGGAGTGGGGATTAAAAGGTACTATGTATAAGACTTAATGAGAGAGCAAGAGAGTTAACTAACTTCCCTGCAGATTCTGTTTTTATTGGCTGGGTAAGAATTACCTGTGGAACTGATGTGTAGGGCAAACATAATTTATTTTTCCAAACCAGGGTACTAAGAAAACAGACATAAACTAGAACTGTCCTGGACAAATTAAGATGTATGGATATTTAGCTTTCTGGGTAAGACTTAGATCAAGTGGGGACACATTTCTATTTTAATTTTTTTTAGTTATTACTATAATTATTAATTTTATATATTAACTTTTCAAATAAAAGGATTTCATTTTGACATTTCCGTACATAAATATGATGTGTTTTGATCATACCCTCCTCTCCACTAACCTCTATTACCCCTCATCTCCTCTCCCCCAGGCTCCTTCCCCTCCAGGGATGGGCCCTCTTCTACTTTTATGTTGTCTATTCTTAAATTTTACTTTATTCTTTTTCTGGACTCCACATATGAGAAATAATGTGATAATTTTCTTTTTCAGACTGGCTTATTTCATTTCACATGATATTCTCCAGTTCCATCCATTTTCCTACAGATGACATAATTTCATTATTCTTTATGGCTGATTAATTCTATATTGCATATGGATACCACATTTTCTATATCCATTCATCTATTGATGAACACCTAGCCTGATTCTATAACTTGACTGCTGTGAATAGTGCTGTGATAAACACGGATATGCAGATATCTCTTATGTATATTGACTTTGATTCCTTTGGGTATATACCCAGTAGTGATATAGTTGTATCATTTTTTAACTAAAATACCAATGGAATACTTAAAAAGTTCCTTAAATTCTTATATTTTTACCAAACTAATGTGTGTTAGTCAACTTTCCATCACTGTGACAAAATACCTAAGTAAAACAAAGTAGGAAAGATTTATTTTGGCTCATGGTTTTCAGAGGAATCAATACATGATCACTTGGTCCCACCACTATAGATCTGTGGGTGAGGTAGATCTTCATTGTGGGGAACGTGGTAGATTGGTCATCTCATGGTATTCAGGAAGCAGAAAAAAAGTAGAAGGGGGGTGGAATCCCAAAATACCCTTCAAGGAAATGGCCTAGATGATCTACTTCCTCCAACTAGGCCCCGCCTTCTATTTGTATCATCTCTGCCAATAGCATCACCAGCTGGGGACCAAGTCTTCAATACATAAACCTTTGGGGAAAGCATAAACCTTTGGGTCCAAAGCATAACACATTGGAAACTGAAATTACCATAAAAAGTAATCTAGTCAGTCAACAAAATAAAAATTAGAATTTTGTTTGTAATTTTTAAGTATAAAGAGCTTATTTCAAAATTGATAAAAGATGGTTACCACATGTATAACTGATACATCCTACTGATTAAAACATTCATTCAAATATCCGATGTCTCCAACAAAGTATGTAAGTTCATTTAAACGTTAGCATTCTCATTTAGCTGTTACACACAAATTCATTCAGCAGTTACTAAATACCTGAGTACATAGGTAGTCATCTTGATGTGTAATAAAATGAACAGGAGGTTCTATGGCTCTTAATAGCTACATGTTTTCATGAAATAACTGTTTAATTTTTTCCCTTATATTTTTTGTGTGTCCATCTCCTCCTCTTTTTCTTTCTTCTTCAGATAAGTCTAGCATTAATCTGAGTATGGCTAGTTATCAATTCTGACTTCACAATATTAATATACAGTCATCTAATATGCTGGATGAAAAACTAGACTTTAGTTTTATGTTCCAATAGGCTGCTTATCCTACTTTGTTTTCTTCTTATCCTTGGGCATGGCAGAAGCACATTGATAAGTATGTGTATCTTTCTGCTAATGAACCCATCAACAACAGATGCAACATTGCTGATTCTTATCCCTTATTATCAACAACCCTTGATTCTATCCATACATCTTTGGTAAACATATTATGTACCATATATACACACTACTGAATATTTCCTGTGTAAATGCTTTTGATTAGTCTATTCTACATTTAATATAGTCTTTAAATACAACTCTATAAAATATACTATGTTGAACTCTCCAATTGAAGTCCCACCCATTCATTTGGCATCATTTAGCCAATATTGAAAATGGAAGCTAACCCTTTTGATGGCTTAAAACTCACTGTTTGCAAATGAGAGGTCTTTATACAGTTCAGGCTCCAGAATCACAGAAAGAGAATTTAATGGAAAGTATTTCCTAATGCTTTAACTTTAAATTGCTCTCCCTTCAACCCCAGCCTGTCAAGCAGTTAATGATCATAAACAAATGCTTGAATGCACTAGAAAGATTGCTATTTAAAGCAAAATTACAGTCAATCTTTTGGTACAGCAAATTTTTCTTGAAATGGAAATAATCATCCCCTAATTCCTATGTTTTGAAAAGGTGTGTATGTGTGTGTGTGTGTGTGTGTGTGTGTGTGTGTGTGTGTAGTTTATGAAAGCTTCATCCCCTCCTTCAATTCAAGTCAACAGGCATTTACCAAGTGCTTAGAATAATCTATCTTCCCTCTCACCAGAGTGGGCTGAGGAAATTGGCCCCCTTTGAAGCAGGGGGCAATTCCTCAAACAATCCACTATGGACAATAGGTAGGATTACAATGTACTAGCATGTTCCTATCCTTAGAAGCCATGCAGACTGTGGGTAAGGTAGGGGAAAAATGAATCCTGGAAAAGGGGTTATCCTGGTTATAAAATAATAGGCTTTCATTATTAACATGTATGTAGAAGAAGCTTAAAGAGTAGATCTTGTAAGAAACCACTTCATTTTTAAATTTTAGAGTTTTTAAAATTAAAAAAAAATTAGAACAGAAAAGAGGCAAGAATCTTTCCTTTTTGATTAGGAAACTTTTGAACAAATCTAGGTTCACTACTCAACTACCAAAATAACATGGTTGAAATGAATGAATTTGTTAAATTGTTCATTTTTTTCCACCTAAGGAAATTGTACCACCATCTACCCAGTTTCTCAAAACATAAACCTAGGAATCATTCTAAATTCTTCCTTCTAACCTCATCTATTAAATCTAAAATCTCTTCACCAAACCACTGCCCCAGGCTCCCTCATATCAGTATTTTAATTTCTTCTGGTCACCCAGACCATAGGATTATTTTAACATCTTTCTTTCTGTTATATTCCTTATAAAATTGATCAATGAATTTTATCAACTTTTCCTTCAATATGTGTACAGAATCTAATCATTTTTTAATATCTTCACTACTGACACCCTAGTCCAAACTATCATCACCTGTAGCATGGATTACTGATATAACCTCCTAAATGGTCTCTGTGTTTCCTCTTTATAGATAGATAATAAAGTCTATTATCCACATATCAGCCATAGTGTTCCTGTAAAATCTAAGATGTGTGATAACTCCTCTACTAAAAATGTTCCCAGGGCTTCTGATCCTGTCTTAAAATTAAAGATTTATAATAATCCAACATAAGCTTCCTCATTGTAGACCAATTCTAATCTCATTTCATTCTTCCCTTATCCATTCTACTCTAGATATATGTGGCTCTTCCACTGTTCCTCTACCATGTACATTACTACCTTCTAAAGATACATCTGCATAGATACTTTCCCCAGACAACTACATAGGTTGCCACCATATTTTCAAGAATCTTTTCAAATGTGATTTTATTAGATTTTCCCTAACCACATTTTTAAAAAATTTATTCTTTTTAGTTGTATACAACACAAGGATATATCCTGACATTATCACAAAAGCATGGAACAAAATCAGCTCCTAACCAATCTTTATAGAATAGAAATCCCAAACTCATCCCAACATGCCTTTTACATCTTATCCAACTTTACTATTGCTCATAGCTCTTTTTGGGCAGATTACATTTTACTTGTCTGTTTTATTATATGCATTTTCCCACTAGACTATAGGTTCCCTAAGGGTAAAGATTATGTATTGTTCACTGTTCTATCCTCAGCATCTATAATAATGCCCAACACAGAAGAAAGAGACACTTGAAATTTTGTTGGAAGAATGAATGAATGAACAAATCTGATTCATCAGCAATTCCTGTCAATTCAGCCTTCAAGATATATGTCAAGCTGCTTTATTTCTCTCTAGCCCATTGTTGCTACCTTAGTTTAAGTTTCTTTCATTCTCACCTGAAGCCTATATAGTGGTCCCCTATGTGGTCTTCTGACCTCCATTCTTACCCTCCTACATTTTTCACAGAATGTCTTCTAACAATGTGTATCACATTATATCCTCTCCTATGTAAAACTCTTCAGTGGCTTCCCATCACTTTTAGGATCAAATTCAAACTCCCACAAAGCCCTACATGACCTAGTTACTGCAAACTTTTCCAACCTTGTTTTATACCATTCTCCGCTACATTTAAGTGTTTCCATTTGTAAAAGGAACCATTTCAGTGCTTCTTATATGCTGTTTGTTCTGCCAGGATTTTTTCTCTTCTGGCTTTTCATATTTCAGTTTGTTAACTTTATAAGAAATATCTTCCCTTCCTATTAAAGTAGGACTCCTTTCAATACTGTCTCATAAAGAGGTTTCTTCTCCTTAGAATATATTAAAATTTGTAATATTTTTATGTTTACTTCTTTAATGCCTTCATGCCCAGTTACTCTCAGCAATGAGACTGTTTTGCCCACTACATATCTAATCTTTAGTAAATTATTTGTAATAATCTAATGAATAAGTATTAAATGATTTTGTCTAAGCCAGTAAAGTTTAAATCTGTTATTGTTAATGTTTATACTTCCTCATTAAGTTTCCAGTTTTGGGGTTGAGTTCCAAAGACTATCAAATGGCATAAAGGAACTGTACCTTTCTTATTAAAATCTTCTCTCTAGCAGATAAAGTATAGTATCAACCTAAGCATAAGGGAACTATAGCTTTTTAAAATTTAACTCTGCTCTTTAGCAGACAAAGTGCAGTATATATGGTAATGAGAAGTTCAAACTCTTAACCCCAATCAGGGCCCACCTCTCAGATCAGAAAAATCCTGTGGAAAAACTGAAGCACTTTTGTCTCTTTAGGAGATTTGATTTAAAATTTAACTAAGTCCATGTGAAATGTAGAAACTTACCAATGAAGATTTAGAATAATGGGACAAAAAGCAATACTTATGTATTTGTTTCTTGCCCAATCTCTCCACATGAGAATTCTGCAGTGTACAGGTACCCCTCCTCAAGTAATTTATTGCCAAATATGTAAATTTGGGGTAATTTCATATTGGCTACTGAAAGGAAACCGAGGAACCAGGAGATAGGAGAGCGAGAAATGAAAGACAAAGACCAGGCAGAGATACACACGAGAGTTTATTTGTCAGAGCTGACAAATAAAGGCCATCTCTCCATAGATGGAGAGAGGCAACACAGGCTTGAGGTTCCAGATTTTATGAAGGAGGATCACAGATTAGAGCCAGATGGGTTGTAATGTGAGCAATTAAGGGTGGGCTTGGTATGAGGGAGTGGTGAGCCTGTCTCAGAAACACCCTTGGGTGGAAATCAAAACTTTTTTTTTTAATGGCTATTGTCACTTAAGATGGCTGTCCAGATGCTAAGCAAGGACCTTACAGTTACCATGTTTCCTTCATAAAGAGCACAAGTGCAACCACTTCCCAGCATATGGAGGAAAATGTGAATGATAATTTATTTCCTGGTAATGTTGAAGTTTTATCATTTGACATTTTATAGTATAGACATAGAACAACACACTTTCCTACTACGTCTTTTCTTGAATGTTTTAAGCCACCATTACTGCATTCCTAGAATATCCAGTTGTTTTCACTGTTGATTGCACTGCTAACTGCTACACCATCTGGGAGGATGAGCAAGGAACCTGGAATTAGAGTGAAAAAGAGTGGTTCTACCTTTGCAAGGACTATGTCTCTCATCTGCCATATCTTCAGACCAGCCTAGATAGTATAATATCACTACAGTAATCAAAGACAAGAGAGGACAACCAAAGAACCTGTTGGCAATGCAAAACAGGTTCAGTGGACAGAGCTGTGACCATCCACTGTCTGATTCATGACACAGAGCCTGTGCAAAATGACGGGGTGACTGCCCTGGGTGTCATCAGTGGAGAGTGACACTTAAAAGATGCCCAGTAGCCACCTTCACAACCTTCTTGTATAATAAGCAAAAGAGGGATCCATAGTTGAAATGCAAATGGGAGAGAGCCAAAGCTTAAGACAATGGTGCTGTGAAATCATTCTGTTTAACATGTGTGAGAGTTGTCCCAAATCAACATCTCAGTACCAGAGTAGCAACTGAGCCATACACAATCCTGGAGAAAAATACTTCATCAGCTAGTGGAAGGTATCCACTAGCTGATGAATTTCAGAGGAGCAAGTGTCAGAGTTCAATTGTCAGGCCTATTCCCTGAATAGAAGACAACAAAGGTCCCTGAGACCCTCAGGGGTATGAGTATACACTGGGGGCAGCTCACATGGACCGAACTAAAGAATTCTTAGAAAAAAAATTGAAAAGAAGGTACCTCAAAACACTGGAAACCCACTTGCCAGAAGTAAAATGAGTAATATTCAACATCCAAATCCACAATCTTTAGCTTGATTTTCTCTATTCTTTGCCTGTTTCTATTTCCCAATGGCAACAGTAATCTTGAGGATGGCCAATTTCTTCAGCTAGTCCTTTGACTAGTAGCCTGAAGTAAAGTCCAATGACTTTTTACTGCCCCAGTTAATCAGTAAATAGCAATTTCTTGATCCCAGAGACACCACTCAAGGGTTCAGTACTAGGTACATTTTACAAATCTTGAATACTGTCCCTAAAAAAATCAAAATTTCCAATGAAATGACTAGCAATCACAAAAGCTCAGCTCATTTTCAATCTCCATGCCTTCTTTTCATTATTCAAGTGTTGGCCTGACAAGATGTTTCTTTGCTTACACAAGGACCAAAGACAGGAGGATGGTTTGCAGGCAGACATCTACCCTATCCCAGTTGAAAAACAATTAGAAAAATAAAGCAAACAAACCAGAGTTGGGCATCCCAATCAGATGGCTTTCTATGGAAGATCATCACTTTGACAGTAAACTTATTTTTATAAAATGTTAAGATTAGCAGAAAATCAAGCTGTCCCTTTGAGTGCATTTCCCCTCTTGTCTAAAGCTTGTGAATTAAAGCCACTATTTTTGGCAGATTTGAAAATAGAATGTGGGTATTAGAAAACATGCCATGTTTTTTTCTTCTTGAACCATTTGAAAAGAAGTGCTGAGGAAGGCATCATTTTTAGTGTGCTCTTTTAGCGACTTGGGAAGAATTCGACTGCTTTATTGCTTGTGAACACACAGGCCCTAGAGCCCTATATTCTTAGGATAAAATGAGCTTTGGGACCTGAAGAGCCTCTACAGAGGCCTCTTTTATTGCTTACAAACTTCCTTTGTGATTAAGATCCATCCCAGACCTCAGCAGTTAGGTAGCACAGGCCCCACATCTGCATATCTGCTAGCCAATTTCCTCTCTGCTTAGGGGTTCCCAGACAAGTGCTAGAATTGGGTGGTTTTATTTCTTTCGGAAACAATTATAAAGCTGAAGTCCAGAATCTATTATAATGAACACCTTAAATCCCTGACACAATGGTCCTTTACAAAGTGACTTCCCTTTTAACAAAGGCAGTTGTGACTTTAGAATTTTTCTTCTGTATATATTCTTTAATATACTGTGAGGGCTGAGAAGAAAGGTAGAATTCATGTTAACAATACAAATGATGGAAAGTGAAACAAGGTGGAGGAGGGCTGGGGAGCTCACACTGTCTTGTACAAGCATGTAGAAGCTGTGAAAACTCTATACAGTTTAAAGCTTTGAATTCCACATGAATTTCTACTGAATCAAAGACATTAGGAGGTAAGTTAGCTTTCCTAGGGAAGACAAATAAAATAGCAAGTTTCTTAATATACAATTCAGAGATGAAATTCATCTCATTAAAGCAGAATTCACTAATCTACAAATTAATTTTAACAATAATAACCAAAGTGTCTGATTGAATAATAATTTTAAGAGACCAATTCCCCTCTCCTCAAACTCCTAAAATCTTGTTTTGTTAGACTGTATCTACACAGTGACTGGGTCACTAGCAAGGATCATCAAAGTAAGCCACAGACTTTACTACCTATAATACAATTGCTTTATTAGAGTGGCAGAGCATTTGGTTGGATATGTAGAAAAAATCCAGCACTTAACTCCTCCTTCCAAATTGATTACTCATGATATTATAGATGATCTCATCCCCTTCACCAGCTGAACAACAGAGTAGCTAAAGAGGTCAAGGCCACTTCTCAACTCAGATATCCTGGCTTCTGTCCTCATCTTTTCAGGAAAATAGCTTTAGATAAAGATTTTCCTAGTGTCTTCCTAATTTTCAATTTAATTGGACCTCTCAGCTTCATTAGAAACTATTTTCCTACTCCTTCCTCTTGGAAAGTCATCTTTTAGCTCTGGTAATACTCAATCCTAATTCTTTGTCATGGATACCTCTGGCTGTTCTTTCTTTGTTTGTTCTTTTTTCAGGGGATAGCCCCCCCCCCAAAAAAAAAAAAAAAAAACAGTGAACTCAGGGACCTACTCCCAGTCCTATTTTCTTATAATTTGGTATCATTTCTTTAGATACTGCTATCTGCTTGCTAAAGCAATTCCTATGAAGTTAGAATTAAAGACGTGCAGAGAGGCAAGGCTTGGATCCAGAGAACTGAGGCCAATTTGGATTGGAGAATCTCCTGAGGGATTGAAATAGTAATGCCTCCAGAGCCCTTCCTCCATCCTTATCAAGATAACCAGCCCCTGCTCCAATGTGTTGCCAAGGTAACCTGTCCCAGAGATTATCCCTCCCTACAGGGAGTTATAAAAGTTAATTAATGTGCCCTGAGCTTCCGCCCCCACCATTGTTCCTGCCCCAGATCACTCCACCTTGGCCTCTCCTGTCCATATGCTTCTCACCTTTTGGTCATCCCACCTGGGCCTAGTCACATAAGCTGGAAGGAAAAAAATAAGTGGGAAGAATAAAGGAAATTTAGGGTGTATAAAGAGGCAGAAGGTTCTCACTTCTTGGGATACCAGAATACCAGCTACGACCTCCTTCTCCCCCACTGGAGAAGTCTATGTTAACCCTTTTTGAATAAAAATTTATTACAATTTATTGAACACTTACTATGGCTCAGGCATTGTGGTAAGCACTTGACAAATACACTTTATATAAATTAATCCTCAGTCTATTTCCATGAGATCATTGTATAGGTGAGGAAATGAAAATTCAGATCAAATAATTTGCCTGAAATCACATAGCTAGCAAGTGGGAGAACTTAACTTTGAACATATTATTTCTGATATAGAACCACAAGGTTATACAACTGTTATCCTTTAGCATCTTGCCAATGTTGAATTTCCAACTTCATTTCCACAATGCTTCCACATATATTGTCTACAATGAATACATCTCAAAGTGCTCATCATTTCTCAAGAATACCATATGCCCATCTTTTGTCATGATATTCCTTCTGCCTAGGATGGATTTTTCTATCTCACAGACTTGATAAATTTCTACTCATTATCTTAAATTAATTCAAATACCAGGACAACTGTGTAGCCCTGCCCAACCTTCCCAGTTAAATCATTCCCTCCTGTGTAGAACTAAGAGAACAGACAGATGTGAGTGGTGGGAACACAAGGTTAAGGAAACAATTCTATCAACTGGGCTCACTGTGATGACCCCTACATGCTTTATTTTTTAAAGGGATTTACCTGCAACCTTCCCTAGCTTAAATCAACAGGATATGCTACATTCCTACAAGAGAAATGCACATGGACACCAGAAGTATTAATAAAGAGTATTTAAGCTATCCTAAATGGGGACATTTTTGTGATCCTTACGCAGACTGGATTCCAGATCTCAGGGAGATAAGGATAATTCCCCTGAACCATAAAATCTGTAAGAACAAGTTCCAATTAGAACCACTCAGGATAGACCAAAGTGATCTACAGTTATCATGCATAACGAGGACTTGAAAGTCTGATGTCATCTTGTTACCAGTAAAATGTCAAGAGGTGGACCTGAGCAGTACTCTTTGGAAACTTCCCTGGAACCTTCAACAAAACTTAAGAGAAGGAGGGGTGTGCCACCCTTTTTCTGAACGAACCCATTCTCTCTTTGAGAGTACCCCTTTTCCCTTCTCTGATACATTCGAATAAACTAATGCCTGTTACTGTGAGTGACATGTCTGAAATCTTTCTGACATGATCACAAGAATTGGGGTTTGAGGAGGGGGTCTCCACAGCTGCCTGTAGAGTTCAACACCATGTAATAGGACCATACTGACATTTACATACAACAAAATAGAAGTATAATGAGGACAGAGACCATTTTCTTCATTCAATGCTATTTCTCTGGTATCTACCACAGTACTTGGCATATAATAGGCATGAATAGATGAAGAGTCAATTAATAATATCTCTCTCACAGCAACTGGATCCCTATACTGAAGTGATGTTACATGCTCATCTCTTACATTATACTTTAAGCTCTTTACTATGGAACCTCATTTTATTATTGCCTATCCATTATTCGTAATGCAGTGCCTGACTCATAGTAGGCACACATTAAATATTCATTAAAACAATAAATGTTGGAATTTTATTACAGAGTCATTATTTGGAATACTTGGAATACTGTGTTCCTAATAGTTTTTTTTTTAAATGTAAATATCCCTGAGGTAAATGATGGAAGTCACACTTTGGCAATTATCAGGTATTAGGATCTTAGCAGAGATTGATTTTCCAGATTGATTCCCAAGGTGACAGCTTCCAGCAGGTAGGCACTTGGACAGCACAGAACATGGTACAGTACAACAGGTACATAATAATGGATACAATAGAAGTCCCTGAGCTAGCCAGGCATTGCTTAAAGGTACTCAATGTCATGAAAAAGAAGAAACACCAGTGAACTTGTAAATATCTCGATTTATATGGTGACTAGAAGTGGAGAACAAAGCAGATGGTCAAATGAATCGGCTACTAGTTAGATGAGAAACAAGTTAGTCTGGGAAAGATATTCACAGATGTAAAATTTTCACCTAATACTCTACCATTCTGAAGGGATAATTCTGACACAGGAACACATGGAAAACACACACCTTACTGAAGAACAGATATCATGAAAATTCTGAATAGAAAGTAAGGTATCTCCATTTTGTTTACAGCTAGCTCTGGATAGCACTCTGACATTTTAAGCTCTCTATATAATGAGCATTTGAGATTGTGATTTCTGGCAAAGGCCTCAGACCCTGCTTGAAACCTACAGGGCCACTAACACAGCTCTCAATCCTCAGAAGAAACATATCCAAAAAGCCCATCTTGGCATATACATTCCTTAGTGAGCACCTGGGGTTCCTTGGCTAAAGGAAAGAAAAACTCAGGTTTCAGCCTCTTCAAGAATTAGATTTATCTGATAATACAGTTTTCATGCAGAGTTAAAACCACTTAATGGGTCTATTTTCAAAGCTTCTTTGCATTGATTTTAGAGAGAAGAACCTTTCTAAGGCCCTTTGCAAGATTTAGCTTATTTATGCCTCAAGCAAGCTAGAATATAAAGTTTCTGAGGAAGAGAAAAAAAAACCCACTCAATTCACAGTGGCCTCAGTAGATGGGGCACAAAATGAAAACAAAAGAAGTTACATGTCATTGTACCCAATAAATTTGGGTTGTCATTACTTCTAGGCCACAGGAAACAGAGATAATCCCAAACACTCTGGAAAGCAGAATTGGTCCTATAGCCCACTAAAACTAGCAGGGGCTCAATGACTTGCTGGTTTAATTTGAAAGCAGAAAGCCCTTCCTTATTTTTCTTTCCCCTACTCTAGAGTTTTAAATTTCCACCATTATAGTCAGTATTTTCTTTGTGTTAAGACACTCAAGTGAAATGGAAAAAAAAATCCTGTTGGAATAAAGATATTACCCCATTATTATATTTAACTATCTTTTTACTGCTTTACTCTTCATCTATCAGGGAACCATCCTGGGAAGAAGAGTATGGCCTGGAAGGCACAGAATCAAGTGTTGGAAATAAAGAAGGGGAAAGTTTGGAGTTGTGCCTGGACAGGGTGTGGATCAGGGCTGGCTACTATGAATAGCCAGGAAAGGGTGCAAGAGCCCTAAGCACCTTGTTTACAGGTATTAATAAGACCATGTAAGGAAATGTAGGGAAATATCAAGTACTCTGACAAATTTCTCCATGTCAAAAATTTCTAAGGTAGCCCTTAAGGATATCTCCTTTTTCTCCCTCCTTTGCCTCCCAATACTTCTGAAAATACCCTCTTAACAAAGTTGCTGGGAGGCAACACACCAATTCACAGGGATAGGGGATCCACCTATTAAAGAAATAGGATCAGGAAGACATTCTATGCTTCTCTTTAAATAAAGTTTTTCCATGTTAAATGTCACAATCCAAAAAATGTTTTACTGTTATCATCAGTTAGGAGACTAGATAAGCGTAATGATTCATCTCTAATCTCTAGCATATCCCTCAGTGTCACCAACATCTTATGGGGAGTCTACCTAGACCAAGGTAATCATGGTAGTTTCCTTCCTTCTGGGGAAAGAACTGCTTATTCCTCAATTGGGTCCCAGTTTGAAGCCTTGTGGTCTTGTATCCTTCGTCCCCATTCATTACCATCATTCTTGCTCACAAAATAAAAGCATCAAACCTAGTTTTGCTTACTATATTTTCAGCCCTCTTCAATTCAATCCATGTTATTTTGTTCATATGTCTCTGCTTTCTGCATTCCCTCTGGAACCTTGTTCTATTGTTAGTAACTTTCATATTTTTTTTTACCTTTCTACAGAACATTCTCTCTGCCCTATTATTTACGTACTAGGAGCTGTCCTTCCTCATGACTATTCTAAGGGGATATTTCACTTTATCTTCCTCTCAGGGCAAGAGAGCAGCTCTGCCTTTTGCTCACACATCTCAGCATTTCCATCACTTTTAGCTACTCTTCCTCCACTGAAGCCCAAACTATAGTGCAAGTACACCTCCACCTTCTCATACTTTACAGTGGCACTGCCCACCTCAGATTTCTCCCCCACCTTGTGATTCTAATAATGTTTCCTCCCACACAGATGCCTGTTCAAGATAAAATAAGTCTTTCTGTGCATAAACCCTGACCTAGCAATTGCTCAACTCTTACTCAGAAGGCTTTCATTTGTACCCCTTTCAAGTCTCACTTCCTTTTGACAAAAGTTTATAACTTAGCCTAACCTAGAACTCAAATGAAGACCTCACTCTCATATTCTAGGTATAGTCTGCTTTGCTCTCTCATTCTCACTATATTAGCCATTAATCTCAAAATTATTCCCACTCTCAACACCTCTCCACTTGCTCATTCTGTGATGTCCCTCCTACTTGCACACCCTCACTTGCCAGACTGATTCCCTAAACCCCTGTTCCTAGGTAATACAAACCAGAGAAATGTCATAGACATATTCACATTAACTTTCCTCAGATGGGCCTTCTCTGTTGCTGACCATCTTTTTCCACTCTTACTTTCTGCCTGCACAGCCAATGTCCTACTCAACTCAAGCACCAAGTTTCAACTTGTCTGCACAATTGCAAACAAAATAAATTTTAAATATATTTGGACACCTAAGTCTTCTTACTAATCATTTCTGTTTACTATAAAAAGTCATTGAGTAGATTTCATTTCGTGTATCTCTTTGCCATGCATTCCTTTATTGACTCTTACCACTGTACAAATAATTCACTGATCCAATTAGCAAATTCATCAACCTATTCTCCAGTTTAAACATACTCAATCCTTCAGCAACATTTAATGTTTTCACATCCTATTTGCTAAATAAATACCACAGATAATTTTTTTGTCTGCCCTGTTTATCACCTCCCAATCTTTACTCTCCTATTCCTTCTTTCCCAACAGAAAATTCCTTTGATGACATTATCACAACCAGGCTCTAAGTTTCTTCCACCTCTCCCAGATATTTTTCCCTCCTTCATTCCCAGCTTGCACCCCCCATCCACCACATCAAATAACATTCCTACTAGAGCTTTAAAATCTTTGCCACCTTTGCCTTCTGCTGGATTTGCCTTGTCAAAACCCAAATTTCCAGAAAGCACTACTGTGTTTTATCTGATTCAGTTTCCAGGCTACAAAGCATTGCTGGCAGGGGTCACAATATAGCACTAAATGCTTCTATTACACATGTATTTTATGAAACAGCACTTGAGTTTTCAAAGTACTTCATCACTTCTTTGATTTATCTAAACTCACCCATCTATATCAACAATCCCTGCAATGCATTACTTGGAACACTAATGATGTGGGATATTAATAGTTTCTATATGAAGAAATAACTATGAAATGACAAGTTGGGAAATGCAGGATAAACAAAAGAAGTTAATTTTTCTGCTACAGAAATTATGAGTCTTTAATATTCTCATATATAATGTGAAAAGTATAACATGACTAATTTTCAAATGCATTTGCCCTAGAACCATTTTTCTCATTGTCTCCTGTATTGAGAGACATCATTTGCTAAAATACTTCAATTTCACATTCAGCCATTTCTATTTTCTCTTCTTGTATCTTCCTAATGCATTCTTAAAACTCCAAAGGTATTCTGGGTCTCTTATGGTTTAGATATCCATTGTCCCCCAAAAGCTCATATATGAGACAATGCAAGAAAGTTTATAGGTAAACAGATTGGATTATATGATGGGGATTAATATGGTGGTAACTGTAGGTAGGTAGGGCATAGCTGAAGGAGTTAAGCCCCTGGGGATATGCCTTTGGGATATAAATTTTATCCTCATTGAGCAGAGCTCTCTCTACCTCCTGATGCCATGCTCCCAACTGCTTTTCTCTGCCACACACTTCTGCCATGTTGTTATGCCTCATCTTGATCCCCAAGGAATAGAGTCAGCCATTTATGGACTGAGGCCTCTGAAATCATGTCACACAAAAGCTAGGCAAGTACTGAAAGCCATTTTTTATTCTTCTTTCAAATAAACCTTTCTGCCTCTAATTGTTCTTCTCAAGGCTTTTGGTTACAGCAGTGAAAAGGCTGACTAAAACAGGGTCTCTTCATTCTAATTGATGATATTTGCCTTCTATTCCATTAGGCAAAATGTTCTCATTGTACATGAACCCTTGACTTTTAATTTTTATTTCTCTCTTTTAAATGAAAATAATCTTTTATCCTACAAAAGCTAAACATTTCTTTGTGCTTCTGATTTCTCATCATGTCCATAATCTTGTTCTCCCCACCACTATCAACCTTCTCCATTCCTCATTCTCCTAGGATGCATACCCCTTGACCCAGACATAACTCACTTAAATCCTCCTTTCCTAAAATAAACAAATCCACACCCCCATGAAAGTAATCATTTATTTCCTGGCATTCCTTTTCTGCCACCTTCTTGAAAGACTAGACACTACCCCATAGTATAAGATTGCTGCTTTTCTTTCTTAATGTGTGTTCACTTCTTTCCCCTTTACAGTCTGCCACCTGTCCTCACCTTGACCAACATGCTCATAAAGGTCAACATTTTCATAATTGTAGACCCTAAGGCCTACTCTAAATATTCATACCAATAGCCATTGTAGAACATCTGGAATGTTCATCATTTATTCCATCCAAGAGTTCTTTTATTTCCCACCCTAAATCCCAGTCTACTCCTTTTCAAACTCCTTCATTGACTCCTCTTACACTGTCTGTACCCTAAATGTAGTAGTTTTCCAAAATTCTCTCTTTGGTTCCTTTATCTCACTCTACCCTTCCCACCTAAGTGAACCAATTTCCTCTTGTGCCTCTATTCTTTATACCTCTTCTGAGCTTCATATCTGCTTACCAAATATCCACTAGTCATTTCTGTTAATTTGGCCATAATTTTTGAGGGCACAATTGCTACCAGTTTCCAAGTTGTTGTTTTTTTTTTCCAGTCCTGATAATTGAACCCAGTGTCACAAAAAAGCTAGGCAAGTGCTGAAAGTCATTTTTGATTCTTCTTTCACCCATTGTCCAAATACACTCCTTCTAACATGTAATCCCAAAAGCCACTAAATTGTTTTATCTAAAAAATGTGATTTGTATCCATCCCTCAGTTCTAAACATATTTTCAGTGCTCCAGTTTAAACTTACATTATGCAAATGTACCCTAATTCAAGTCCTAGAATATGCTGCACATCATAGGCACTCAGTATATGTTTCTTTTTAAAATTTTTTTAGTTATAAATTGACACATTTAAATTAAGAAACATGTACTGAGGGCTGGGGTTGTGGCTCAGTGGTAGAGTACTTGCCTAGCATGTGAGGAGATGGGTTCAATTATCAGTATCTGCTTTAATAGAAAAGGCCTTCTCTATATATACCAGGCTAATCAAAGATTCTGTTTTGGTCAAGAAATCACTTGAAGTGACAACATCAATACTGATTTGAAAGCAGGGTTTGGCCCAGATAATTTCTAATCCACTCACTCTACCTCTTGAAAATTCAGGGTTGAATGTTACTAAGGATCTGATCATTCTTTTTGTGATGTTGTTTTATCACAAATCAGAGCTGAATCTTCCCATAATGTACTTTTATCCAGTGTTAGAACTTTGAGGATGGAAATTATGTATAATAAGCCAAGTGGTGTATCATTGAGTATGTTCAAGTACAGAGATGGAGTCTATGGACAGCAACAGAAATCTAGTAGTAGGAAATCAGTAGAAATTATTAGACACAGACTGCTTAGTTTCAAAATTTATTCAGAGAGGAAGTTGCTTCATTCATCTTAACTTCCTTGCCTAATTTATGGAATTGTGATATAATGGCAAATTCTTTATGAGTTACTTTGGAGGATGACATAACAAAATGTATATACAGTGCCTGAATAAAACTTTACTTTAGCATCATCATCATTATTCTTATTAATAGAACGTAAGTCCAAGATACTACCCCATAGTAAGAGACTGAAACCAAAGTCAAAAGCAAAAAGCAATTATAGGGTTCCTATGATAGAATATTCTAAGTCAGCCTGCATTGGACTTGTTTTCATTCTACCTTGTTCCCTATGCCAACTAATTTCCCAGTTCTTTCTCCTGAAAGTTGGAATCTTGTCCTCATGAATATGGATTTCTCCTCCATATTGGAACTGAAGAGTTCAACTGCCTTACAAGGTCCTCCATGGCCTGTACAATCCTTCCTCTTCAGTCTGCCACAACTCTCATTTACATTTTACCATTCAGTTACACTGAATTGCTCATATAGGCATTGGGTTATAGCAGTGAACATAACAGACAGAATCCATTTAATATCATGGTACTTATATTCTAGTAGTGGTGTTGATAATAAATATGTAAACAAAACAAATAACACAATTGCAGATTATAACAAGTGCTATGAAAAATGAAAAAAGAAGAATATGATTGATAATAGGGTAGTCTTTTCAATAGGATGTATAGGAAAGGTCTGAGTGGTGTCATTTCAATTACTATTAACATTATTCTGCTCATCCGTGGGATTTCAGCCTCAGACTTCAACTTTCTCCAGGAGACCTGCCTTGAATCACCAGGTTAGGAGAATCTCTCTTCTGGTCTCTCACAGAACCCAGTATATGCCATATTCAGAGGATGATTCATAATAGGTACTCAGTAGGGCAGGAGTTCCTAACCAGGTGACTGTGGGCATGTAAAGAAAACATTTAGAAAGATTGCACTCAGAAATCATTGTGTATGTGAATGATGTTTTATTTTTCTGAAACTAGTGTTCATCATTTTTGTCATATTCTCAAACAGTAAATGATCTCATCAAAGGCTATGATCTACTGCTGAACTGATGGTCAGTGAACTATTAGATTTCCTTTCCTCCTTGTAAGCACTACATTAGCTCTTCTTGGATGACTTCTGTCCCAGAGGTACATGTGGCTTAATGCTAAATTAGTACCCACACTAATTCAGTTTGTTAATGTATTTAACATCCCTTTATTGAGTGGGTAAAATACACCAGACACTATGTTAAGCACAGTGGGAGTTAAAGAAATGAGGTCTGAATATACAGCAAGGCAAAGGCCACACACCATTTCCTCATGTATATCAATTCTCTTCTATTTGGTCATAAACTCCTGTAAAGACAGAACCCCTTGCTGTGCTTCTTGCTAGCCCCTTTAGCTCTTAATGTGAATTCCTCATGTAGATGGTGCTCATTGAAAGGCTATTCATTCTGTGGTCATTTTTGTCAGAAGAGAGGGCAGTGAGCTGAATTCTATCATATCTAGTTAACGTGGGATTGCGTATACTTTCAGGAACATGATTACATATGATTTATGAAAGGTAACAGCCCAGAAAACACAAATGCCCCTGAATTAATGATGTGACCCCCTCCTGAATCTGAATGACAGTACCCACTGGAAAATGAGTGAGTTTCCTAGGAGGGAACTAAAATGGCCATAAAAAGATATCTCAGGGCTAAATTTGTTCCCAATGGAGGCCACAATAAAGCAAAAGGGCATAATTTAAAAAGCAACAGGATTATTCAAACCAATGACAGCTTCCTAGGGGAGAACTTAACATCCAAAAAACAGAATGTATGGGAAGGAGGCAGTAAGGGAAATAAGGAGAGGAGAAGGGAAAACCTGTGTTGCTGGTGGCCTCTAAATATCATTTTGATTGCCAAATGGGAAATTGCTCCATTAGAATCAGATGAAACTGTCTCTGAAGTGATTCTAGACACTTCTCCTTCTCTCTAATTCCTTTTGAACACTAAGACATACCTAGCGAAGCTGAGAAAAAAAATTGTATTCCTTCAGCCTGAGTAGTTTTTCTTAGAAAACTAATTGAAATCATGTTTCAAAATATTTACCCTTTTTTTCTCCAGACGCTGCTAAAATATCATTTTATACTTCCAGTATTGTTAAAAGGCAAGTTGTGGGAATGCAAGACATGCAATATTCAGAATTGGCTTTTTTGAGAATAAAGCTTTGCCAAATCATATTATTTGGGAAGAGGAGTCATCTAAAATTGTTTAGGCTCTAACTTGTAGAGAAAGATTAAAGAAAATTCTATCAAATCTTATGAAAAAAAAAATTTAACTAACTGCTAGTAATTCGCTTTAGTAAAAAAAAAACTATCTTTGATAAACCTTAATTAAGAGAGGTGACTCATTTTAACTAGAATATGATTTGAGAGTAGGTGGGTGCAAAAAATGGTTATTTAAGAACTGTTTTTAAAAGAAGTTCAGTCTCTTCATTTTCTTAGGTACACTTAGCATGTCCTATACAATATTATTTCACTATTTGTTTTTCCAGCCAAGGGTAAAACAAAATCCAGTGTTTTCCAAATGATCACAAGTTCTAAATGTGTGTTTGAGGGGTTATAGAATATTGTCATGTTGTGTATCTGAAAAGAAACCTGAACTTTTAAATGTTCAAAAAAGATATAAGCATCTATGGAAAATCAAACTTCACATAAATGACATCATTTCCAGAAATGCATTGTATAATTACAGATCCTATGAATATTTTGAGAATTATATTATGTGATAATTTCTTATCAAAATGTTAGGAAATCCAGATGTGATGGTGCATGCCTGTAATCCCAGCAGCTCAGGAGGCTGAGGTAGGAGTTCAAAGCCAGCCTCAGCAATGGCAAAGCACTAAGCAACTTAGTGAGATCCTGTTTCTAAACAAAGTACAAAATAGGGCTGGGGACATGGATCAGTGGTCAAGCGCCCCTGAGTTCAATCCCTGGTACCGCCCCCCCCCCCCGCCAAAATAATGTTAGGAAATGCTTCCTCACATCAATAAATATGCTGCTCTAGGAATTTTAAGGCCTGAATTCTAATGCTGGCTCAGAACTTATTTGTTGTGTGGCTTTGAACAAATCATGTCAAATCATGCTCTGGCCCTCCTCACGAAAATGAAGCACCTGGAGAACTCAATCTATATTCTCTCCAAAGTCCCTTTTTAAAACTTTACTGAGCCTAACAGGTTAAAACACTCATCTGCTAGTGTTTTTTTTTTTTTTTTTTTTTTTTTTGGTTGTTGTTTTTAAAGATACAGAAAGGAAAGTGACCGATTGTGATTCTCTAGGTTAACACAGCCTACCACATAATAGCTAAAAGCACCCAGAATTGTTTGCTGTAACAAACTAGAGGATATAGGGGGAAAAAAGAGCCCCAACAATGAAACAAGCCTATGTCAGATAAATGCCATTTCCCCTATTATCTTCATTTCTTAAGAGACAAATCAATAAGCATGGAGCCAGGTCCCTGTCCACACTGCCACTGCCTTTATTAATATTGCTTTTTTCGATTTCATTAATATTGCAAATACCAGTAAACAATTTGTGTTTAAAGTTCCCTGTTCTCTTTTTCTAAGAGATGACAGTTTAAAAGCAGAGAGCTATATTTGTCTGAATTCCATATACTTGAATTCTAGAATAATCCTCGACAGCAAAGTCATTTCCTAGCTAGATGTGTGAGTTACTTAGATCACATTTTGACCTATGAAGGACGCAGAATACACAAGTGGAAAGAAAATACAGGGGACTGGGCTTTAATGGATGCTGTTTGAGATAGTTACATGCAATTCCATTCAGACCCATGGAATTGCCTAGGCTTACAAGATAAGGAAAATAACACTCCTCTGGGAGATAGGACACCAGGGTTTAGGACCTACTATTCCACAATTGAATTTGTTACATAAATTTAGTAAACACTTTCCTCTCTGGGCTTCTAGATCCTATTTGTACACGAGGAGGTTAGATTAATTATTTCTAAGGTTCCCTTTTAGTTCAGAACATTTATGATTCTGTCCTCAATTAGTTTTGCAATAAATGGATTCTGCAATCTTTGTCAGTTTCCTTGCCACTACAATTGCTTATGTTCCCTGTCCTTTGACTTCACTCTGCTTCTGGGTGATACCAGGATGCTAACATTGCTAGCACAGACTGTTCAACATTTTGCCAATTGTACTGTTCACTTGGGGACTAAAAGGATTTTAAGAGCATCATCTACTGACAAGTGAATATCTCTGGAGGGACTGGGGTGAGAGTGGAGGAAAGAAAGAAAAACCTCAAGATACAAAGTTTCATTTTAAGCAACATACAAGTCACACATATTCCTCTTATACCATCAAAGCCTTGCTTTGTGAGGACCAAAATGCTACTGGAGTACCCAGCAGTCTCTTTTTTGTCTTTTCCAAGCACACATTTTCTTCCCATGCTGATTGCCCTTTATCTTTTATAAGACTCAAGCAGCACAGACTGTCCACGGTATGACAGGGAACAGTGCCAGTTCCCAGAAGGGAGATACCCAAGGTCATTCACATAAAAATTGGGTAGGGTCTGCAACTATTAATGGGGTTGCAATGCTGAGGTAAACTGCTATGACAGTGCAAGGGAAGAGGAGAGGAGGAGGAGGCAGGGAAGAGAAGGTAGGAAGGAGGGAAAAAAGAGGAAGGTGGGCAGAGGGCAAGAAGAAGAAAGAAAATAATACTGAGAAGTATGAAAACTGATTCTCTTTGTGTTCAAATTATGGTATCTAATACATGTAATATTCTGAACCAGAAAATTTATTGTAAGGCATATTAAAAGTATTAAAATTCATGTAGGAAAATAACTCACTCATTCCTGGCACACAGCACTAAACCAGGCATTATTCTCTTTGGAATTTTCAACTATCTGCTACTGTCATTTTGAGCAACTCACTGTTCTAAGAATAGGTGGCAAAGCCTTCAGTACTTAATGCAACTTGTGTATGTATTGCAAAATTACTCGATGTATGTATGTTTAATATAATTAGAGGTGATTTTTTTATGAAGACCCTGAGTGCTTTAGAAGAGGAAGAAACAATAATATAAGGGTTCATTGACACTTCCATCTTTTCTATTGTTGTATCAATACCCCTTAGAGCCTGGTGTCCTGAGAAGCGCCCTGGCTGTCTGCCCTTCAACGCAATTCTGATTCCAGAGAATTATAAGCACATTGCTTCCAGTGCATGACACTTTTCCAAATGGGCAGTATAGTCTAGTTAAAAGAGCATGTGCTTTGTATAGCAATAGACTTGAGAATGAATTCAGGTACTGTACAAATTTAGCTGCGCAGCACTGGGCAAAATAAGAGCTGATGATTCATGTTTTACAAGGTTCTTGCAACCATTAAATGAAATAATGAATGTAAAACTCCTGTCAGAGTAAGTGTTCAGACAACACAGGTTGTTCGTATTATTATTATTATAACAATGTCTTGGTCTATTTTTGTTGTTATAAAAAATACCTAAAAAAATCACATGACTAATGCAGAAGTTTATTTGGCTTCCTGTTCTCAAGGCTGAGAAGTCCAAGAGCATGACACCAGCATCTTCTCAGTGCCTGGTAAGGCCTGTTGCTGCATCATAACAAGGCAGAGAGCATTACATTGCAAAACACAGCTAGTGTAACTTGAGTCTCTCTTTTTACAAAGCTATAAATGCTGTCACTGAGGCCCTACCCTCTTAACCTAACACAATCTAACTACTTTCCAAAAGTCACCTAACAAATACAATTAACACATGAATTTCAGGATTAAGTTTCCAACAGATGAACTTTGAGAGGTCACATTCAAATCATAGCAAACAATAACAGTAATTGCTTTTGATGTTATTATAATTATTATAGTTATTCTCCCATCAGCCTGGCTTAACTTGTTCCCATAACCTATAATTAGGTCAGTCCCAAAGCTTCTGCCTCACCAGATTGGGATTGCTACTTCCCAGATCCCCTCACCTTCTACCTGTCCTTTCCTACTTCCTACTATGAGCACCAGGCTTTTATTCTGACAGACAGGTAGGCTGCAAGCCAGAACTCACCAGCAGGGACAGGGGTTAATGGCCCTACCAGCTGCAGCAACTAACCCCAGGGAGAAAAGAAAAATGAGGGCGCCAAATATATAAATGGCCCCTGTCTGGACAGCTCATGAGAATTATCAATTAAGGACTGAAGATGCTTTGTGTGCTCATGTCTTCTTGGTTATGGGAATGATGGTTGCAATGTAGCATATCACACTTAATCGCTTCAGCCCATCAATTACCAGCAAGGCAGAGGAGGAAGCATGGACTGCTGCCAGGGAAGATATGTAATTGATGGTCACCTGAACAGCATAGATCAGGTCTTGCATTAAGTATGAGCAATTAGAAAGAAAGTTCCATTGGAAACAGGCAGGTGCTACATCAGGTTGGACTCACTCTCACGTTTCAGAACTTGACCTGAGCTCTACAGCCTGGCAACATATTATCTGATATACTTACAAGTAAAGCTACCCTCATTTAGGGGGAGTTGGGCAGCCTTCCTCATGCCTTAGGTGGAAAAGTTACTGTCAGTTAGAATAGCTCAGGCCCTGATGTTTCACTTCAATTCATGCCTTTGGTAGGAGTTGCTAAGAAATATGAGATACTGCTACATTTGAAAATATCTCATCACCAATTTCTCTAAAGCTAACATACGAGGCTGCTCAATAAACTCTTACCTGTCATGATTACTTATATTAAGGCATTAAAGTATCCTGACCAGAACCACCATAGCAATCAACATGATCTTAGACTTCAATTAGCAACCCTGGCTAATGTTATATGTAATTAAATGTTGTCCCTGGATACCCCCAGTGCACTGAGTCACCTGCTACTCCTTTCCTAGCTTTTTCTTTTCTTTTCTATCATTGCCACCTCCTATTCCCTCACTCCTGGGCCTTTTTCTACTCCATTATTCTCCAGTATGTGACAATACATAATACAGTGTCTGGGCCCAGCAGCAATAGCAGTTAAAGTGCATAAATTTTCCTTCTATGGTTCTTTTAGTATCTCTCACATAGATCTGCTATTTTCCCTCCTGGGGCCTTGAGCTTCTTGAATGCGGGAACCATGACTTACAATAGTATCCACTATAGAAGGTCTTGGCAATCATTAGCAGTAAGTAAAAAATTTCACATAAGCATTTCAGTAATTACTCTATAAACATTAGCTGCATTATCATCATTCTTGTTCCTAATCACATTCCCCATACCTAGCAAAGTACCTGGCACATTAAAGGCACTACACATGCATTTATAGGGTTACAGTCATTTTTCTAAAATGCTTGGGTCCATACATGTTTTATAATTTGTAATACCTTTCAGATTTGAGGAAGATAATGTGGGTGCATACACTGTACATTATACCCACAGCAAGATCTAAGGCAGCATCTCATAATCAAATACTACCTTTAGTGAAACAAAGAAATATTTAAGTTGTATTAGTAAAGAATACAAAAAAGCAACATACATTAGATAAGAACATATTTTGGGATAAAATGAGTTGAAGCACAAAATTTGCCAAAAATATAAAAAGCTCAACTTTCATACTTTGGAGTTTGAGATTATGGATAGGAGATAATGGACCTGTGTTGAATAAGTAAATGAGTGAAGAGGACAGGGTTCAGTCTCAGCTCCCTTTCACATTTAGGGAGATGGTGCTAAACTATATCCTTCTCTAACTCCTTGGACAAGTTTACCTTTTGTTTTTTTTTTCATATGACAACAGAATGCATTACCATTCATATTACACATATAGAGCACAATTTTTCATATCTCTGGTTGTATCAAATTATATTGATACCAATTCATGTCTTCATACATGTACATTGGATAATGATGTCCCGTGCTTGCCTAGCACATGGGAAGCACTGGGTTCCATCCTCAGCACCACATAAAAAAATTAATTAAATAAAGGCATTATGACCATTTATAATCTTTTGGGGTTTATATCAAATTTTAATGATAAACACTCTATAGTCATGGATACTCCCTATTCCATATATCTTCTAGGGAAGCCAGTTCTTCTATCTCACATCATTTGCTTACCTTAAAATAGAGCACTCAGGAAGCTCAAGGGCAAGACCCTTTATCTTGTTAAAATCTCCCCTTAGTGAAAAATGAGGAAAGAGTAAATTTAGGGGATGGATAGCTAATACTTACTGAGAACCTTTCAGATTATGATTATTGCTTATATTTCTCAGATAAGGAAACTGAGGCTCAATGAGTTACATAATATTAGTCCTTTTCTTCTCAGTTGTGAGAATGGAGCGGGGGAATCTAGTAACAAGTCATAGTGCAACCTGATACACATAGAAAATAGGACGAAGATGATAATATTATAACAAACTTCAAACTTGAACCCTCTACCCACCTATCTACTACCTTTTTATATCACAATAGCCTTAGCCAAGGATGGAGTACAAAATTAATTTCCTTTTGGGAAAATCAGTGAGATAGAAATACCAATTGTGAAGGAAAAGCAAGGGCCACTTAACTTAGAATGAAGGTGCTATATTTTACTTCCAGTTGAGAATGCAAATGATGTCATCATCATCAACTATTGTTTGACAATAATTTTTAGTATTCAGAGTGCAGTTGTGTGGTCTGAAAACAATTTAAATTGAACAAAAACTAGTGCTTCTTTGACTGACTCTGATATTGGATTCTTCCCTTCCCCTCCCCACAAACACAGTCTCTTCTTGGAGTACACAGTGAGTCAATCTGGTATATCTTGATGGTTGAATAAGCTCTTTGATTTCTGAATTATTTTGAGATTAACTGAATTTGAAATGTGCACTTCCTGCAATGTCTTGCTGGCACAAAAAGATGAGCTTTGTTATTGACAGAGAAGACTTGCAAACGACATTTTTTTATCATTATTCCCTGGTGCTGAACTTGTGTTCACTTCAGCCTAGCCTAGCTGCCTAGATGGGTGCTTTGAGGCCAGGTTCAAAAGTGCAATTTACAATTTTCTCTGGACTCCTGTGAACTGCCACATGGAGTGGGGTGACTCTTCTGCCTGGGAGACCAGGCTCATATTTTTTTCTGTAGTTAGAAAACATTGTCCATTATATTATGATTTTTGATAACTTACATAATACCACAAATGAATGAAAGCTGTCATCCAAGAATCATATTATGGGTAAGCTGAAGCTGAATGTCACTGAAGCTGCTTCAAGGGTTTTTGTGTGAGCCCTGCAATCCTGTCCTTGGTCCCAAAGGAAACCTTGTAATTTCACATCAGCCTTAGGGCCTCAGTCTGTGGACTGTAAGATAATCAAGCATTTTTTTTTATCTTTTCTTTATTCCCTTAGTAACTGCCATTCTTTCTCTTCTTTTCTCTTTTTACCCTGTATTTATTTTTTAAAGCCAAACTTGACTATCTACTTAAAATGATGACTTATTAACACTGCCACCTCTATTGATCTACCATCTCTTCTCTCTTGTCACTCACTCCTAAATTTGATACTCTCTTGTCTTATTACTTCTGGGCTAACTTGTCCTACTTAGTATTTATTCCTTCAGTTTTTCTTCATTCTCTAGTTTGCCACCTTCTACCGCTCCCTTAGCAAACAGCTTACTTGACCTGTCCTATAGATAGTGGCTACAATGCAATACATATGAAAGCATCCACGGGGTAGGCACAATAACTGTTTGTTCCATTCAACCACCTATTAGGAATTCTGCTTGAATGCACAGAAAAGAATAATTTTAAATGACTGTGCAATAATTTGCAGAATGTGGTGTTTCTGAAGTACTCACACTATTTGTATTTCTGTTATACAGGACAAGCCCTATGTACCAAGTGTTTGTAAGACCAATGGCCTGTGAACACAATTGTGCTAAACAAAGAAAAGGAAAGAAAGAAAGCCAACAGGCCTCACAAGGTCCCTTGGGAAACAAGCCAGCAATCAGTTAGGCAGCCCTTGATCATAAGGGTGAGAAAGAGGGAGGCCCAATTACAAACACAATCCCAAGAACTACTAAAACGTCAGATCTCGTAGATTCATTTTTCTTTCCCTTTCTTTCTTCCTCCCTCTCTCCTTCCCTCCCCCCTCCTCAAATTCATGGCCAGGAATCATAACAATATTCATGGCAACTGAAAAACAGCAACCTTCCTACACATTCTCATAGGACCCTTGTACTACTAGTGCTGCCCAATCTGCAGACAACTGTGGAATGCTTCCTCCTTATCATCTTCCCTGTCAGTTGTAATAGACTCCTCTTTTCCACCATTTACACTCTGCTTTTAGACCACATGGTAGCAATAACTTGTACTTCTAGGATCATATATAAACTCTATAGAGAGACCAATTTTTGTTAGTATCCCTACCATTAATATAATTGCAAGCACGTGAGGCAAGAGTTGTATCATTTCTATGTCCCCTGGTGCCTTTAATATGATGTCTATTACACAGTAGATACTAATAAATATGCATTTGATTGAGTTGTACCTATTGGTATTATTATTCATATTATTCTCCTGTTTCCCACTTTATTCATTACAGACATCTGTAGCCCTTTCCTCTCAACTGGTCTTTGCTTTGATGCCAAAGACAAAGAATGAAACTGTCACTTTAAATCCAATGGCCTTCCTTTTATTGAAAGCTAATCATCCACAAGGTTTTTCTCTCCCACTGATACCATACGAGGAAACAATTAGCAATATTTCTCTGATGTCAGCAAATGACCTCAGTATTAATCTTATCAGGCTTGCCTCTTTGGGGAGTTTATTCAGAAATCAATTCAGGTTGCATTATAAATCAAAAGGAAGAAAAAAGCAATTCCTAGCTTTCTGTTCTACTAATGTGAACACATCAGTTAGGTAATATCCTGATTAAAATCTCAGGATTGTGTCACAAATGATCTATTCAATTTTTCTTTTTCAGTTGTATACTTAATTTGCTAATCTTCTGAAATCATTTGTTCCAATAATTGCTTCTATATCTCCTGTCTGCTCGCTCACTCATGCTCTAACATTCTTTTCCCCCAGGACATTGGACACATGGACTATTATCTTCATTTCTGCCTATATGCTTGCCACCCAATAATGGGCATGTCTTCTAAATCCAAACTCAGTTCTCAAATTAGGCAGTTCATTAAACATCTCCTTTGGAAACTCTATTTCCTTCATCTTCCTTTCAGTATCACCCTGTAATGGTTACTTTTCTGATGACCTGCATAATTTATCTCTAACCCTGTTACTTTCCTGTGCAGAGCAAACTCAGAACACAAAGGCCCCAATTGGCTTTTGTCAGGGCACTAAATTTAGCAAATTTTCAGCCAGGTTTCTTCTAGCTATTCATCTGGATGCCCTGACCTCTATGGCTCTTTCCACAACAATATGTTCTATTTCAAGATTGAAATGAACCCAGAGTATACAAAGACAAAGTTGCATTTTCAGAATTACCTAATTAGTTGGTAATAATCATGTTCATACAGTTTCCATAACCTCTATTTTTGCTGAGGTCTCTTTTTCTTCAACCCCTTGACCTCTGATAGAACACATTTCACTTCTCCAAGTCATATCAGAGGAGTCTGTTTCTGATTGATTCATATATTCTTTCCCTTCTCTGATCAATGTCACACACAGTTAAATTATCCCTTGTGGAGTCTAGTCTATTTATTAAGAACTTTTGCCCATGTACTAGGCAATAGATTTGTCAAACAGCAAGTATTCCATATAATAACTCTGCTAGAGAATTCCCAGTCAGTGTTACCTGAGAAGCCTGGGCCAAAGAGTTCAGCCACAGAAATATTTTGACCCTATGATTACTTTTGACTTTATTTGTAATAAGATCACACTGACTACTGTAAGGAGAGTAGAACATATAGACAAGTGAAAATAGGGAGACCAATTAATGGGACCTTTCAATAATCCAGGTGACAATATATGCTGCCATGTATCAAAATGGTAGTAGAGATTCTGAGAAGTGGTAAAATGCTTTATATATATTTTCAAATAAAGGCAAGATTTTATGACAGATTAATTTGGAATGGAGAAAAGTCATGAGCAGCTAGAAGAACAGAATCGCCAACTAACAACATGGGGAAGAAGAATAAGTTTAGAGCAGGATCAAGAGTCAAATTTTGAATGTTACATTTGCTATGATTTTTAGAAATTAAATTAATATTAGGAAGTTAACTATTTGATTCTGGGATTTAGGGACTCTATATACTATATATTATACTAATGAGTGGTTACTATAGTCTGGATCTTAAGTGTTGGCTAAAGGTCCATATGGTAAAGGCTTGGTCCATAGCATGATGCTATTAGGAGGTAGAACATTCAAGAGGAGGAACCTAGTTGGATATCTCTCTTTATTGGTACTAGGGATTGAACCCAGGAGCATTTTATCACTGAGCTACATCTCCAGCCCTTTTTTATATTTTATTTAGAGGCAGGGTCTTGTCAAGTTGCTTAGGGCCTCACTAAGTTGCTGAGACTGGCTTTGAATTCATGATCTTCTTGCCTCAGTCTCCCAAGTCTAGTGGTATATTTTAATCTCAACGGGAGAATGCTTTTGAAAGGGACAATTGGACCCTAGCCCCTTCATCTTCCTATCTTTTACTTCTTAATCATAAGGTAAGTGTTTTACTTTGCCACATGCTCCCACCATGATGTGCTACCTCTCCACAGGCCCAAAAGCAACTTCCAAAATTATAAAACAAAATACAAATTTTCTCTTTATAAGTTGATTATCTCAACTTATATTGGTTATAGTGATGGAAAAGTAACAAATTAGCTAAAGACAAAATAGGATAGCATTGTATCTTACCAGTCATGGGAGTAAAGTGTTCCATTGAAGAGGGGAAAATCAACTATGGCAAATGCTGCTAAAAAGGCAAAAAAGATGAGGACCATGAATTACCCATTGAGTTTAGCATCCTATTGATTACTGGTGACCATAATGAACCTTTTCAGTGGAGAAGAGTAAAAGCCTGATAATGGTGGTTTTAGGAGTGGAACTGCCTATAATCCACATCCTGGTCCTAATAGTCATGCAATCAGGGAGAAAATATTTTCCCCCATTGTGAGTAGGCTTAGCAGGATAGTAGTTCTGTGCTTCATTTCTCAATCTGAACTCACTGTGAATGCCCATAAGTCCAAATCCTTCTTCCATCAGCTCCCTGATATAGCCAGAAAGCAGTTGTGGAACAAATACAACTGATTGTATTTGTCTGTCAGTAGTCTGAATTTCTAGTAAGCGAGGAAGTAGAATTCAACATTTATGGTGGAAGTGGTGGCAGCAGCGCCAGCAGCAATATCCTAATCAGGCAATTCCTGTGATGACACCATACTAGTATGTCTGCTCTTTAAAAACCTGGTTTCCCAGCATTTCTTCAACTATATGAGAGTCCCTGCTGTCCTTCACAAATATCTACTTTAATTTTATGTAGCTTAACTGTGTTTTGCTTCTTGCAGTCCAGAATCCCAGTTTACATGGTAGTACAATCTCATCAGGAAGCCAGCCATTAGCTATATAGTGGCAAGAGTTGGCAGGACAACTCATTCTAGACAATAAAGCTTGAACTTTCTGTTAAAAAGCCAAGAATCAAGGTTTTGTTTTTCCTTGAAGTTTTTTTGCTGTATCAGGAGGAGAATCAAGTTAGAACTGAATGCATTATCTGCTATTTGATTCAACACACTTGAATTATACCAAGTACCTGATAACTCAAATGAAAAACAAACAAGCAAAAAAACAAATAAATCAATGAGGGTTAAACTGTGATGGAATAGTTTGTGAAGGCCATAATGATTGTCCAAATGTGTGACAAAACAGGACTTCTTTGTCTACTTTTTTTCCCTAATATTATTTTGCCATGTGCCATTTTAAACCCTCATGGTAGACTTAAATTTACAGTCATTCAGGGGGTGGGGGTGAAGAAAAAGCTTGTCCACTGAAGATCAATAAAAAATGAAGATAAAGTAGCTCTGAATGGCACTGGTAATCAGTAGAAAAGAAGAATCAATTTACATAGAACTTTTTAAAGTTTGAGACAGGGTCTCACTAAGTTGCTTGGAGCCTTATTAAGTTACCAAGGCTGTCTTTGAACTTGTAATCCCAGTGACTCAGTCTCCCAAATCACTGCAATTACAGGCATGTGTCACTACTCCCAGCTTACATAAAACTTTTCAAGGCCACAGTAAATTTATATTATAGGCTACACTTATGATTTAAACTATTTTATCTTCATTTTCTAAGACTATACATCTCTATATATTAGAATAGCAGTTCTCAAATCTGAAACCTATACCCAAAGACTCTAATTTAGTAGGTTTGTGATAACAAACTCTAAGTTCCCTAAGGGCAGTACTCAGAAAAATGTCTGAACCATGGTAAATATTCAATAAATATTTGGTGAATTAATCATTTTTAATCTTATCTAGGAAAAGGAAGATAATTTGCACCGAGTTTTCGGGGTATAATCATTTCTTAATTCCTTGAGAAAATGTTTCTTTCTTATCACTTTCCACTGACTCAGAATAAGTCATAGTTTGTATTTTGGTGACATGAATAGGATAATTGATGATTTCTTCCCAGTCTAAGTCAAAAGAGAAATATCTTTTAAATGCAAAGCACTTCTTTTTCTGGCCCATCTGTGAGAGAGCAGAAATAGAGGACAGCATTGTTTTAGGATGATTATAATAGGTATCAATTTTTGAATTCCTACTGTATGGTAGGGTGTTTTATTTATAACACCTGATGATCTATCCCAAGTGTGAAGAGGAAAATCTATACAGGGAAAAAGATATGTTGTTATGATAACAACAATAATAATACTAATTATCATTCAGTATGTACAAAGAGCACTGTTTTGTTTCACGTGAATTATTGGTCTTATACAATCCACATAAGAACCATATAAAGTAGGAACTGTCATTATTTCCATTTTACGTAGTAGGAAGACACTACTTCTTAAGAGGCTCAGTAACTTCCTGAAAAGTTCCGTGGCAACTAGTAATGGATCAAGATTCAAAACTAGACTTGTGTGACTCCAAAATTAAACTCTAACCCACTCATCTATAATGCCTCTCTTTAGGATAACTTTTATTTTGTCCTGAATCTGACTTTGATAATGCAAATTAGACAATGTGTGGGAAATAACTTCACAAATGTTATAATGCTAGAGGAATGAGTAGTTACTATCATTATTAATTTATTTATTGAGCACTTTTTGAGTTTCTATTTTCTTATTGAGTTTATTTAGATACTAGAGAAGGTGTTGGATAGTAAGGACAGAACTATGAGCAATATAGGCATAGCCTGTAACCTTAAGGAGTCCACAGTCTAGGGGAAAAGCAGAAGTATAAAGTGTTTTAGCAAAATATAGGAGAGAGAATGGGTGATGTGTGCACAATTGTTATAGTACAATAGGACCACAAAAAGAGGTATTAACACACCCTGGGAGTAAAGTGGGCTGACAGAAACTATTTACTAAAAAATATGAACATAAGTAAAACCTTAACTATATATCAAATTATATAGGCCAGGAAGGTACAGGGAGAGAAAGGCATTCTATACAAATTAGGTAGTATACAAAAAGTGTAAATGCAAAAAATGGTATGATATATGGAAAGATTGGAAAACATTTCCAAAGTAAGTGTATAAAAGTAGTCAAGATAAGGTCCTCAGAGGCTTTATAAGCCATAGTAGGTAAATTGCACTTTATTCGGTAGGTAATGGGAAAACTTTGCAGTCTAAGCCAGAGATGTGACAAGGTTAGATTTCATTATAGAATGATCTTCCTGGTGGCCATAGGGAAAATAGGTTGGAGGGGAAAACACCACAGGTCAATTGGGAAAACTGTTATAGTCCAGAAGTTAAAATGAGAGAGTATTAGTAGGGATACAGTAGGAAAGACAGATGCAAGGAATATTTAGGATAGGAAATCAACTAGACAGTGATTTATTAGATTCAGGAGTGAAATAAAGATAGGAGTAAAATATAACTTCTCAAAGGGTGACAAAATAGACATTGGAAGAAGGGATGGATTTGCAGAGGAGAGGGATGACAAGTTCCATTTTGGACATATAAAGTTTCAATTGCCTGTGAGACATCCAGCTAGAGATGCTGGAAGGTCACTGAATATATAAGCCTGACATTTCAGGGAGATGTTGGGGATAAAAATATAGTTCTGGGAATCAGCAGCACATAGGTGATGAGTGGATGACACTGCCCAGTGACAGCATTGACCTTGGCAAGTATAGTTTCTATGGATAATGGCAGTGCAAGCCAGTTTACAGTGGAATGAATAGGGAATACATGTGTGAAAGCGAAGACAATGAGTATGATGTACTTGAGAAGTTAGAATGAGAAGGAAAAGAAAGAATGGGACTATGGGAATCAAGGAAGAGATTTTGTTTGTTTTTAGAATATGAAAAATCTATGTTAAATGTTGCTTGCAAGCTTCTTCAAGGTGACCTTTCAGTTAGCAGCCCCACCAGCAAAAGACAAGTGAGACCCTGGTAGGAAATCACAGGAAAGAAGTCTAGCTCTCCATTGTTCTGAGAAATTTAGTAATGAGGTTTCTGAAAGATGAAGTTGACAGAGGGGGAGAAGGATTATTTAAGAATAAGACAAATAAATTGGTGATCCACTTATTGGTATTTTTGGATTGTTAATAAATGTTTAACAAAAGGGGTTCAATAATTCAACATCACATTAAGCCAAAAAATATTTAAAGCTGTCTGTAGCTGCCCATAAATTGAATTGTGCAGCATGTGATCGACTTCCTGCCAAGAACATTTGCTTGTTCCAACTTAGTCTGCTCTATCTAGATACAGTAATTATTTCATTTTGGCACAGATGCATGTTTGAAATTAACAATTACTGACCCCTACATTTTCCTCCTTCTGAGTTCTCCTGATCTCCCATTGTCTGTCTAATAAGTCTGTTTATGACAAGGTCTCTAAAATAAAGGCCTTCCAGAAAACGATTGTCTCCAGATAGAGGCTCACTTAGAGGGGATTTGCAGTATCGGTCACACCAATCTGATAGTAATCAACCAAGCATCTTCTCCACCTGTAAGCAGTCTCTGTTGACATCTACCCTCTTCCAGCCCTATCTAATATTCTGGGTCTATTCACATCAGGCTATATAAATGGGGTAGACAGTATTGGAGGGAAAAATGGCAAGTCATGGCAGGTTGATTTAGTCCTGATTATTTATTGCCACAAGTCAGCAGGCTCTTTTGCATCCATCTCATGACCTCATGCAGCAGATTCTAGATAAAAGTACAGCTTTTCTGCTCAGGGGACTACTTCTTAATGTTTATAAACCCCCAAGATATCAAAAGTCATCTATGAAAGACAAGATATTTTCCCTACAGAAAATGAGGTTCCCCTATAACTAGTTTGTATTGTATTTTGTCACCTGGCCCCCAAATAATGCTTCTAGTACTTAGTTTCATAAAGATCCTTCTAAAATCAACTCCTATAGCATCTCTCTGTAATCTTCATGTTCACAGAGGCTAAGAAAAACAGTCCATAAGTCATTAAGTGAAATAGACCCTAATTGTATTAGATAATATGCTTTGAGGAATTTTTTAGATGTCATAAACTGTATTAAATGCTTTTTATCTTTTGACATGTTTAATCCTTTCTATAACCAATAAAGATAGTACTTATAATCCACATTTTACATAAGGCCACAGAGTCACAGAAAGCTTAGGTAACTTGTCCAAGAGTACTTAGCTAGTAAGTAGTAGGGTCAGCATTTGATGCAGCTTGACTCCAGAATACATGCTGTTAGCCACAATCATCTATCACCTCTCTATGCATAATGTTCTCACCATTAAACCTTCTCTGCCTGACTCCAGTAATGTAAGCACAATAGTTTTCCTTCCTGTTATGTACTTCAGCAGTTTGTTACTGTGTGGGCCACTGATTCAGCATACAGCCAGAGTATGAATCCAAGATCTGGTTGAATTAGGATATCTTGCTGTACCTAACTGAAATTAAGTATATAAAGCACCAAAAGCAATGTTTGGTTTATAGTAGGCATTTAGAAATATTCATTTTCTCAAAATTTCAAAGTAAAAAGGACATATAGTGCACAAGTAATGCAAGGATAAGATAGCTTATCAATCTGGAATGACGGCTTCAAGGGCAGCAGGATAAAGAGGGCAACCAAGTCATTCTAGGTGGCACCTGCTACTCCTCTCTCAATTATTCCCTATATCATCCTCACAAAGCTTGTACTAAAGATGAGGATTCTCTCAGGCTCTTTTAGGCCTCAGTCCCAATCTCTGTCCCCTCAAAATTTTTAAGAAAGTAACAGCACATGTGGACATATAAAGAATAAGTGGAATGGAAAGGAAATGCCTCAATCAGTAACAAGAACCTTTCTGTCATTGAAAACAAGACATCACCATTATCCTGTTGTAAAAACAAAATAATTAAAATCAGTTTTAATAATCATTGACATCTTAGTTTTATATGATCCTTTCCCAATGGAGGGCTAGCTGCAATTTGATTTTCCTAAAAAGTGGGAGATAACTGAAGGGCTTGTTATCCAAAGTTTAAAAGAGAAAGATCAAAAATCAGTCCACCCAGGGCTCATAATTTTGTCCTGTGCTGGGTGTACAATTTGTCCCTGTCACAGCTAGGACTGACTTATCCATTAGGGCACAGTAGGCACAGTGCCTGAGGCCCACAAAAATGTTTCGTTTTCTTTTAAAATCAGAAGGAAACAAATGAACATTCAGATAGAATGAAATGCTTTAATATATAATGTTAATATATTCATCTTTATACAAATAGTCACAAAATATGATTTTAATGTAATTTTAAAGAGAAATAGGTCCATGAAGGTAAAAATGCCTAGGGCTCATAAAAACTATAATGTAGCCCTAGTCCCAGGTTGTGTTTCCAGAGAAGCAGATATTGAGAGAGCATTTAGCATCTGGATTGTACATTAAGAATTGTTTACAATAGCAAAATTTGTAGACAAGAAGGAAAGGAAAATAAAAGTAACAGAAGAAAAGGCTGAGCTATAGTGCAAGGTCAAGGACACAACTGGCCAGTCCCTTAAGAAACTCTAGAACTAGAATGATACTTCAGAGTTGATTTAGGTTGGGCTGAGATTATCACACCCTTTTATCCACATATTGGATATGGGTGCTCCAAAAGAAAGTGTGATCTAAAGTAAAGTAAGCTTCTGTGGTTAAAGCAAATCCTAAAGAGCTAACAGCTAGAGGCTGTATGCTGACTTCACCCTCAGCAACCAGCAAGTCCTTCCTTGAAGAAGGATCTGGACAGTGCCTCATGGCATCCACTACACCTCTTACACTCACCCTGGAGGAAGAGTCTCTAGTTGCCTGGAATCAACACCAGCTACACTGGCTGAAAGCAGGGCCCACTGGCATTACAGCCCCACTTCCTTCCAGTCTGTTGAGAACAGCCACAGGAAAGACATCATAAATTAAATCAAATACATTATGTAGTGCATTTATTTTTATCTCAGTCTACAGCCCTTGGGTTATTTTTATCACCTTTTAAAAAAGAAAATTCAGCTCTCCCTAGCCATCTCATCAATTTGTCAAGTTTGAATTCTGAAATCTATATATCCATATAAAATTTACACCCCCTTCAAGCATATTTTTATCCCCACATAAAATTTATGTCAGCAGTGTTTTGCCAATATGGCTACCATAAAAGTTTTGTTTAGATCAAGAGAGTAAGCTCCATACGTTGTAGAAAACTATTTCTTTGGCACAGGATAGTCAACTATGTTATAGGACAGAGTGCTTGACTGGGTGTCTTCTACACATATTTATTAGCATAAATGTGCTCATCTTCTGATTAAACATGAAACAGGCCAGGCACCATCTTATCAGCAGTACCTTTCCCATACCTACTTTGCATAGGTAGTGTCTCATTCACATTTTTGATACTGGGACAAAATACTTGAGAAAAACAACTTAAAGGAAAGAAGATTTATTTTGGCTCATGGTTTCTGAGGTTACATTACAGAGTAAGCTGGCTCCAGTACTTTGGACCTGTGGCAAGCAGAATAGCAGGTTGGTGAGCATGTGCTGGAGCTAGCTGTTCTTCTCATGGTAGCTGGGAAGCAAAGAGTGACAGAGAGACAGAAGAAGGGGCTAAGGACAAGATAAACCCCTCCAGGACACATCCCCAGTGACCTACTTCCTCCATCAAGGCCCTGCCTCATACAATTTTCACCACCTCCCAATAATGCCATCAAATTATTAATTCATCAATAGATTAGTCCACTGACAAGGTCAGAGCCCTTGTGACCAAAGCACTTCCTAAGAGCCCCACTTTGGAATACTCATGCATGGAGGATCAGGCCTTCAACACATGAGCCTTTGGGGGACAGTCCAGATCCAAGTCATAACAGGTAGCAACACCCAAAAAATGGAAGAAAATCAGTATCAAGCAGAATAGAAGTGTTGGTTGAATAAAACCTGTCTGAGAAAAGAGAAGCAGGGGAGAGGTACTTGGGAGTTTGAACAAAGGTAGAGGTTTTAGGAAACATTACCTATTGATTTCTCACTTTCAAGTAGTGGAGGCAAGATCTTTTGCTATATTTTAAAAATTATTATTATTATAACCACAATTTCAGGGAGGAAACAATAAGATAGAAATGCCTATTTTCTTCTTTAGCAAAATACCTGTCACTTCCTGCCTGACTTCTCTCCTTCCTAGATTTGATTATTTGGAGATAACTTATGAAAAGCAATTTCAAAGTCAGTACAGTATCATGCTCATTTTCCCAAGTATTCCTTTTAATGGGTTTTCAACATCCTGGGTTTCAGATTATATAATCATAGGCAAACTCCATGATCTGACTCTAGCAATTGACAGATACAGATTTGATTATACAATCCTGAACAGCTAGGAAAAGCTTTTATTTTTCTTTCAAACCCATAATTGCCTGAGCTTTCCTTTGCAGCTGCCTGCCTCTCGGCAACCCAGTTGGGTTTCAGTTTGCAGACTGCTAACTCCTAATCACAAACTCCAGGTTTTTTTTGTGATGGAGAAAACATCCATGTAGCACTGAAACAAGGTAGTAGGACCATCTTTCCCTTATATAAAAATTCTCCAAATACCAGATTCTAATTCTACCTCAAAAAAGGTCCCTATCTGGGTTTTTGCATATTAAGGAAATTCAGTATAAGAAAATCCAAATTTATTAAGTGTTGGTGGTAGATGATTGGGTGGAGACAGATAAGAGGGTAAAAATAGATAGGAAATGTAAATTCTTGTACTTTATCTAAATTAAGGATTGCACAATAGCATTCTTGAGCACCAACACATCTAAAAATTTATAACCAGTACATTTAAATGCATTTACACTTTTTGATGAATTGACTTGTAAACTTTTGTTGAGTCATTTTATTTTGTATCACTTTATTTTCATTAATATAATCCCGATTCCAGGGTGTGGTAAAGTAACCTCACAAAGTTGGTTCTCAACATGAGTATATTCCTTATTGAAGAAAATGAATGAATGGGCATTGAGCATCTATTGAAAATTGGAGCTTAAATGAAATCATTACTAACAATAAGTGAGATAATATATGTGAAAATAATTAGCATAGGAACTGGAACTTAGTACACATCATTTTACAAATTATTTTAATTAGGTATATATGACAGCAGAATGCATTTTGATTCATTGTCCACAATTGTAACACAACTTTACATTTCTATGGTTATAATGATGTAGAGCATATGTGCAGTCATAAATGTACCTAGAGTAATGATGTCCATCTCATTCCACCATCTTTCCTATCCCCAATACCCCTCCCCACCCTCTCCTTTGCCCAATCAAAGTTTCTCCATTTTCCCATGCCTCCCCATTATGGATCAGCATCCATTTGTTTAAAAAAAAAAAAAAAAGAACATTCAGCCTTACTTCACTTAGCTCCAATAATTTACCTGCAAATGCCTATGATTTTATTCTCTTTTAATGCTAAGTAATATTCCATTAAGTATATATACCACAATTTCTTTATCCATTCATCTATTGAAGGGCATCTAGGTTGGTTCCATAGTTTTCCTATTGTGAACTGAGCTGTTAATAAACATTGATGTGGCTGCGTTACTGTAGTATGCTGATTTTAACTCCTTTGGGTACAGACTGAGCTGAGTCAAATGGTGGTTCCATTCCACATTTTCTAAGGAATATCCATACTTCTCTCCAGATTGGTTGTATCAACTTGCAGACCCACCAGCAATGAATAAGTGTGTCTTTCCCCCTACATCCCTGCAAACATTTATCATTGTCTGTATTCTTGATAATTGCCATTCTGACTGAAATGAGATGAAATCTTAGAGTAGTTTTGATTTGCATTTCTCTAATTACTAGAGATGTTGAACATTTTTTCATATATTTGTTGATCAAATGTATAACTTCTTCTGAGATGTGTCTGTTCAGCTCCTTAGCCCATTTATTGATTGGATGTTTGTTTTTTTCAGTATTTCATTTGGAAAAATAAGAGACCCAGAACAGCCAAAGCAATCCTTAACAAGAAGAGTGAAGCAGGAGGCATCACAACACCAGACCTTAAAGAATACTATAAAGATATAGTAACAAAAACAGCATGGTATTGGCACTAAAATAGACATGTAGTCCAATGATACAGAATAGAAGACACAGAGGAAAAAAATCACATAAATACAGTTATCTCATACTAGACAAAGATGCCAAAAATATACATTAGAGAAAAGATAGCCTCTTCAAAAAATGGTGTTGGGTAGAACTGAAAATCTATTTGTAGCAAAATGAAAATAAACCCCTATCTCTCACCATCCACAAAACTCAACACAAAGTGGATCAAGGACCTAGGCATTAGACCAGAGACCTGTGCCTAATAGAGGAAAAAGTAGGCCCAAATCTTATCATGTCAGATTAGGCCCTGACTTCCTTAATAAGACTCCTAAAGCACAAGAAATAAAATCAAGAATTAATAAATGGGATGGACTCAACTAAAAGGCTTCTTCTCAGTAAAAGAAATAATCAACATGGTGAAGAGAGAGCCTACATTTTGGGAACAAATGTTTGCCACATGCATGTCAGAGTACTAATCTCCAGGATATATAAAGTACATGTCTTTTTTTAAAAAAATAAGTTTATTTTAGCATAAAATATATTAAAACACATGCAATAATTAGAGAAATAAGAGATGCAATCAAAGTTCAAATGTAATTCGTCAGATGTCCAATATCTTCTCCAAAATATTCTCAGACTAATCAATAAAACCAAGGGGCTAACTATACAAGCATGAGTAATCTATTCATATAATATACTAGACAAAGGAGCCATAAACATACATTGGAGAAAAGATAGCCTCTTAAACAAATGGTGCTGGGAAAACTGGAAATCCACAAGCAACAAAATGAAATTAAACCCCTATCTCTCACCATGCATAAAAGTCAACTCAAATTAGATCAAGGACCTAGGCATTAGACCAGAGACCCTGCACTTATTAGAAGAAAATGTAGGCCCAATTCTCCATGATGATGGTTTAGGAACCGTCTTCCTATGTAAGACTCCTAAAGCATAAAAAGTAAAGTCAAGAATCAATAAATGAGATGGTATCAAACTAAAAATTTCTTCACTGCAAATGAAATAATCAAGAATGTGAAGAGAGAGCCTATAGAATGGGGGAAAAAAACCTTTGCCAACTGCACCTCAGATAGGCCATTCATCTCCAGGATATATAAATAACACAAAAAACTTAACTCAATAAATAAATAAACTAATCAATAAATGGGCAAATGAACTGAACAGATACTTCATGGAAAAAGAAATACAACCAGTCAACAAATATATTAAAAATGCTCAACATCTCTAGCAATTATAGAAATGCAAATTAAAACTATACTGAGATTCCATCTCATTCCATTTAGAATGACAATTATCAAGAATACAATTAACAATAAATGTTGGCAAGGATGTAGGGAAAAATCTTCATTCATACATTGTTGGTGGGACTGCAAATTGTTACAACTACTCTAGAAAGAAGTATGGATATTCCTCATATTTTTTGAGGAATGGAACCACCATTTGACTCAGTTATCCCACTCCTCAACATATACCCAGAGAACTTAAAATCAGCATACTATAATGATGCAACCACATCAATGTTTATAGCAGCACAAGTCACAATAGCCAAGATATGAAACCAACCTAGATGCCTGTCAACAGATAAATGGATAAAGAAAATGTGGTTTATACATACACAGTGGAATATTACTCAGCCATAACAAATGAAATTATGGCACTTGCCAGCAAGTGGATGGAACTGGAGACTATCATGCTAAGTGAAATAAGCCAGCCCCCAAAAATCAAAGGCTGAATATTTTCTCTGATATGTGGATGCTAACACATATGTGGGGGAAACAGAATTTCACTGGATTAGACAAAAGAGAATGAAGGGAAGGAGTGGTGATGGGAATAGGAGAGATAGTAGGATGAATCACACATAACTTTCCTATGCTCATATATGAATTCACAACCAGTATAACTCCACATCATGTTCAACCACAAGAATGGAATCCTACTTGGAATAGGTTATACTGCATGTATATCTACTGTCACTCTACTATCATGTATATCTAAAAAGAACAAATTACAAAAATAAAATGAAAAATGAATGGGATCCAAATTATAAAAAGTTATACACTATGTATGGATAATATGTCAAAATACACTCATACCATCATGTATATCTAAAAATAATTTAATAAATAAATAAATAAATAAGTGAAATTGTAGACAATGAAATAGCCAAAGAATAATTTAATAACTGAGAACAATAGAGTATGGACTTGGGTAAAATCAACCTAGTTGAGAACGAACAAAGAGGAATTATTTTTATCTGGAGCTTATTAGGATTACCATCCAGAAGACACAAATTTCAATCAGTCCTAAAAATGTGTACCCAGGTTTTTCAAGATGGTGGCTACTTTTACAACTTAAACTGTAAAAATGGAACATGTTAATCACATCTGTAATTTGTTAAGTGTGATTGATGTGGCAAAAGTCAAACCACTTGTAGGAAAGGGATTGGGCACAGTCTCAGGACACAATGGTGATGTTTTCACAACCTATAACAAAGGCTAGTGAATTTCATTTCAGAGTTGCAGTTCTCCCAGTTTACAAGGTCAACCTATATCTCAGTTGGAAATTCGCAGACAGTTTAGTTCAAAAGTTCAACTATGGATGTTCCTGAAACTTGGTTTAAGAAGTCCAACCCAGCTGGCTGAAATGGATATGATCTCAGTGGCTCTGGGGGCTGAGACAGGAGTTTGAAGCCAGTCTCAGCAAAAGAGAGCCACTAAGCAACTCAGTGAGACCCTGTCTCTAAATAAAATACAAAATAGGGCTGGGGATGTGGCTCAGTGGTCCAGTGCCTCTGAGTTCAATCCCCAGTACTCCTCCCTAAAAAACAAGTCCCACCTACTCCATTTTAAGTGCCCAGAACCAATGCTACTCGACTTTAATTTTCTTCCTTGATTCTTCTCTATCCCTCCCTCCTTCCCCTCTCTCTCTCTCTCTCTCTCTCTCTCTCTCTCTCTCTCTCTCTCTCTCTCTTACGTACACACACACACATACACACACACACACACACCCCTCCTAATAAGCAAAGGAAATAAGATTACCAGTATAAATTAGAATTCAGAATGCAGTAAATACTGCTTTGCATCTTAAGCAAGAAAAATAAAGATCCTAATATAAATTTTACATCTATAGCCAGTTCCCTATACTCTCTTAGAAAAACAATCTGATTACACAGTGTAAAAAGTGACTAATGATTGCTTAGAAAATCTACATAAAAACTAAATGGAAATGTGTAGTGTTCTTCTTCCAATTAGTAATTGTTTCTGGGAAGGTAGAGAAAGTGAAAGTGAGATGGAGCCATCTAACTTTCTAACCTATCAGATATCACTGACAGTTTGTTATATAGTGTCATTACCTGATATTGGGAGTTTCTCAGACAGTAAATATGACATTTTATATTTCACCAAATCTCTAAATTTTTATAATGCTTATTAAAATTCCAAGATAGTATAACACATGATAATATTCAAACAACATAGCCTATACTTAGGTACTAAAATAAAATATCAAATGAGAGACAGATTTTCAAATCTACTGATTCACCCAACTAGTATTTTCATGACCCTAAGATAATGTTAGCTCATTTCTTCCCAGTGGTAAACTACAAAGATTGATGAGATAAACTCAATGCTCGACCTTGACATTTGTAAGAGTAAGTTAAGTTTGAAGCTTGTCAAAAGACTGACAGCTCCTCTTTAAAAATAAATTGCCCAGAATATTAAATGATATTTTATGTACAGGCACATTCAATTTGATTTTTGCAGTATCCTAGAAATTACCAATCATAGTTTTGGAGTTTTGAGGGCAAAAAACATTTCAATCTTTACTCTGAAGTTGGATTCTGAAGCCCTGAGGGTATCACCTTTTGAGAAATCTTTCCAGTTATAAAGGTCTTAAAAGCTTCATTAATAACTCTGCTTTGAAAACATAAAACATCTTCCTCTGGCCTTGAACCTCACAGTCTCTCAAAACCAATGTTGAAATATGAAATGACTGTCTGCTTTTGAAGATTTATTATATGAGGAAATAGGGATGGAGACTTCTTGGCTCCAAAATTAAAGACCCAATAAGAAGCTTTAACATAGCTTTACTATTGCAGATTTCAGTAAAAGAAGCAAATTCATCATGGAAGAAAAAATGCTGAAGCACCAGTGCCAGTGTTGGCAAACCAGATGGTTCTCAATGGCAGTGCTCCAGAACTAAGGCCTAAAGCCAAAATGAAGTAAGGAATTGTCTTAGTCACCTTTCCATTGCTGTGGCAAAGTACCTGAGAAAATCAATTTAGGGGGAAGGAAGATTTATTTTGCCTCACAGCTTCCGACTTTTCATTTCACGATCACTTGGCTCTATTGATTCTGGATGGATAAGAGAATATGTGGAAGAGCAAAGATGCTAACCGCATGGCAGCCAGGAAACACAGTGGTGGAGTGGCTGGGTCCTAATATCCCATTAAAGGTCACACTCCCAATAGCCTGCAGATCTCCCCCTAGGCCCCACTTCTTAAAGTTTCCAATGCCTCCCAATAATGCCACCTGGTGGGGACCAAGCCTTTGGGGTCCATTCCAAATCCAAATTACAACAGGAAGTCTCTGGCATGAATATGGAAGAGCTTTAAACTAAGCTAAAATTTCTTATTGAGATCCTTGGACCATTGATCATAATCACCTGGGAAGATGTTTTAAAAAGCAGACAGAAAGGCCACATATCAAAGCTAGTAAACCAGAATCTCCATCAGGGAGACATATTAGAAAGAAATTGGTGCAGTCAATATGGAAAGCAGTATGGAGATTTTTTTGGAAATCTGGGAATGGAACCACCATTTGACCCAGCTATCCCTCTCCTCAGTCTATACCCAAAGGAATTAAAATCGGCATACTACAGTGACACAGCCACATCAATGTTTATAGCAGCACAATCCACAATAGCTAAACTGTGGAACCAACCTAGATGCCTTTCAATAGACGAATGGATAAAGAAACTGTGTCATATATGCACAATGGAATATTACTCAGCAATAAAAGAGAATGAAATCATGGCATTTTCAGGTAAATGGATGGAGTTAGAGAAGATAATGCTAAGTGAAGTTAGCCAATCCCCAAAGAAACAAATCCCGAATGTTTTCTCTGATATAAGGAGGCTGACTCATAATGGGGTAGGGAGGGGGAGCATGGGAGGAATAGATGAATTCTAGATAGGGCAGAGGGGTGGGGGGAAAGGGAGGGGGCAGGGGATTAGCAAGGATGGTGGAATGTGATGGACATCATTATCCAAAGTACATGTATGAAGACATGAATTGATGTGAATATACTATGTATACAACCAGAGATATGAAAAATTGTTCTGTATACATGTAATAAGAATTGTAATGCATTCTGCTGTCATATATAAATTTTAAAAAAGAACATTTTTAGCAATCACCACCCCAGATAATTATTATGTAGAATAAAGTTTGGGACACACAAAATTGATGCTTCTGAAAGTCGACTAACACCCCCGAGAGACAGATCTTCCAAGTATTCTTTGAATTTGAAGAAGAACTTTACTCTCTCACAGAGCAAAACCTGAAAAAAAAAACAGCAGCCAAGGCTATAAAAACACATTTGAATAGTTGCATAGCAGTTTGGGAAGAAACCTGATCACTAAAATTTTCTTCCCCCCAATAATAGAACCTATAAATTACCCAGTGTATTTACAGATGCTTCTGCCTTTTATGACAGAGAAGCTCAGAACTGTGACTGAAAGTTTGAAACTACCAAGTCATTGGCTTTACTCACTTAGTGATCATCCTAATGGAATAGATATTAGGATATTTCATAAATTTTGGTTTACAAAATTTTTACATAACCCCCAAAGTAGAAATTTTTCCTAATATGTCATTCCTTTCTTGTATCTGTAAAACTCTAGACTGGTAAACATGGCCAAATTCCTCCTGAGTACCCACAATTCTGCCTGGCCTCAGGGTTTCTTTTTTTTTAAGAGAAAGAGAGAGAGAGAGAGAGAGAGAGAGAGAGAGAGAGAGAGAGAGAGAGAGAGAGAGAGAGAGAGAATTTTTTAATATTTAGTTTTTAGTTTTCGGCGGACACAACATCTTTGTTTGTATGTGGTGCTGAGGATCGAACCCAGGCCGCATGCATGCCAGGCGAGCACGCTACCACTTGAGCCACATCCCCAGCCCAACCTTGGTTTCTTAAACATATAGCACAAGACTGTACCTGTAGCAGTGATAAGTGACTGGAATAGATGTATGCTAACCCAGTGGATCCCATGAAAACATAGCTGTTGGTTTTATTTTAATTAAAACAATTCTGATGTTTTATATCCCCTATCTCATCCTGTTTTATTACCATTTGCCTCTTTTTTTTTTCTCAAAGTGGGTTGGTGGCAGAGTAGTGGTATATGGGTTCCAAATTATGGGCCTTCAGTAATAGATGAATTTCTCTGTATTTGAAATTTAATGTGGCTATCCTATCACACTTTTTCAATGTTTTCCCCAAACTCACACCTCCTTCCCAGAGTTTTAATTATATGTGAATATTATCAACTAAGTTTGAGAAACACTGTGCTATAAAAAGTTAACTAGTTTCTTTTCTTGTGGGACTTCCAAGACTGTTCATTCTTTCTAATTTTCATTTAGAATCTCCAGGAGGAAAGCACAGCATGTAGTAAGGCATGGTGGAGCATACCTGTAATCTCAATGGTGGGGGAGGCTGAGGCAGGAGGATTGCAAGTTCAAAGCCAGCCTCAGCCACTTAGCGATGCCCTAAGTAACTCAGTGAGACCCTGTTTCTAAATAAAATGCAAAAAAAAGATTAGAAAATACAGGCTTTTGGCCACTCTCTACATCATGGGGATAGGGAAAGATATAGAACCAAGGATTACAGAACTTCATAAATATAAATAAAACTACACAAACAAAGATAACACAGATGAACTCTAAGGTATGATAGTGGTGTGAAGGCCAGCTTACACAAAATATGTCCCAAAAGTGTAATAAAAAGAACAACCATAAACATGAAATTCAGAAAAAAATGGTAATCAAACAAAGAAAGGCTCAGATACATGACACAATATTTGAAAAGCTATACCCAAGTGAAATTAAAAACAAAGGTTTCTCATTTGATGCAACTCTCATTCAGATCCTCTGTCCCATGAATTAGTAATAGTGGAAATAATATGAGTGGTTTAAAACATCGTGAAAATTGATCAAAAGAAAAATATTTTAAAAACCTCTCTAAAAGACTAACCACTCCTTACTGACCTCAGTATATTGTCAAAGACTGAAAAAAAAATAGTAAGCCTTCATTTTGGTTGGAGGGTTAAGACAGAAACTGGTGTGAGAATACAGAACAATCATATAATCATCCACAGCTAATTTCTTCCAGTAACAACAGAGAGCAGGCAAAACATAAAACAAACAAGAAACTAAATACAGTCAAAACTGAAGGAATGAAGGAATCAGAAAGAAAAGGTTCATGGCCATGCCCTTATGAATTCCCCCATCCAAACATAGAGGATGACAGAACTGAGGCAAAAATCCAGGGATCTTACACATTTTTTTTCCTCTACTAAGAGGAGAGGGTAAAGGAGGAAAAGTTGACTTTGACATTGATTATTGGTATGGTTTGGATGTGAGGTGTTCCCTAAAGCTCATGTGTGAGGTAATGCAGGATGGTTCAGATGTGAAATAATTGGGTTATGAAAGCCTTAACTCAATCAGTGAATTAATCCCCGAACTGAGTGATTACTATAAGCAGGTAGGGTATAGCTGAAGAAGGTGGGTCACTGGGGGCATGCTTTGGGGTATGTATTTGATGACCTGAGCTTAGTCTCTTTATCTGCATTCTGATCATCATGTGACCTGCTTTCCCTCTGCCACAGTCTTCCATCACACTCTTCTGCCAAGATATTCTGCCTCAGCTTGAGCCCTGAGTAATGGAGTCAGTTGTCTATGTACTGAGACTTCTGAAACCATGAGCCCCAAAATAAACTTTCCTCCTCTAAAATTGTTCTTGTTGGGTCTTTTTGTCACAGCAGCAAAAAAGCTGACGACCACAATTATATTTGTTGGAAAGAAAGGTTCTAGGGCTTCAACCTGAAACTAAAGGGGCTGTGCAAGCAGTAAGTGGTGCCACAACCTGTCTCACTGGCTCCCAGTCCTAACTATGCATTAGAGTCACCATCTGGGGAGCTACTAAATATGCCAAATCCTGAGCCTCAAGCCAGACCACGTGAATCAGAATCTTTGAAGGTTAGACTCAAACTTGGTCCTTTTTTAATTAAAAATTTTCCTCCAGCTGACTGCAATGCCTAGTAATCATTGAATAGGCAGAATGAATCTTGTTACTGGCATTTTACAGAAATCACAGAAAGTAGGGATCCACTAACTGTAACTACCCTCAGGATGGCAGAATGTGGCCAGAATCCCCATTGACTAGCTATCAACCTAATGCTCTTTAGAAGATACAAAGTAAGGCCAGGCATGGTGGCACACACCTATAATCCCAGATACTTGGAGGACTAAGGCAAAAAAAATGTAAGTTTGAGGCCAACCTGAGCAATTTAGTGAGACCCCCATCTTAAAATTAAAAAAAAAAAAATAAGAAAGAGGAATAGGGATGTAGCTCAGTGATAAAGCTCAATTCCCAGTATCAAAACAAACAAAAAAGACAAAGTAAAAAGAGAGTGAAGAAGAAGTAATTCCATTCTTAGAATTTCCCTTAATTCAAATCTGAGTACAATGACAAGAAACAGAATAATAGTTCTGCAAAAATATTACAAGAATTTTCATGGTGGGGAGGGGAATCAAAGGAGAATAGGAAGGAGAGCAAGGGGTACAGATAATCAATCCACACTTGAAGAAAACCTTCTCTGATAAGGAAAAGAAAAATTTCAAGAGAACATCAAGTCATTGAAATAAGATATTAAAGACAAATGATGAAACAACAAAATGTGAAGAATAAGATGAAAAGGAACAGAGGTAAGAAAATGAATCAAAAACTGAAAAACATTACTGAACTCTAAAGCATATCATGTACCATGAAAATGATGAAAAGAATAAAGCAGAGGTCACGATATTAATAACAGAGAAGAGATTGGATTCAAGGAGAAAAATGTTTTGATAAAGGATACTATCCACAATGAGGATATAACTTCCATAAATATTCATGTACCAAATAACAGAATCAGAAGACATACAACATAAACTACGTAAAATGAAAGCAGAAATCTCCAAAAACAGTAGTAGAAATTGACCTTATGTTACTGTCATCTATGACAGACTAGGTAGATGAAAAATAAGTGAGAATAGCTGGGAAAATTCTGAAATAAAACAAAAGAGCAGAATTAAAAGCATTAAGAGCCTTCAAATTTTAAAAGAATTTGATAAAAAAAGAAATAGATTGATCAATGGAACATAAGAGAGTTCAGAATTGGACTGTTATACATATGGAAATTTAATATATGATAAAGGTACTATTTCATATCAGCAAAGAAAATATGGTTATGAGTGACATTAGGACATGTGTAACTATTTACAGAAATCTGAATTCCTTTTTCATTCACTATACCAAAATAAAATCCTCAATGGATCAAAGGTTTTAACAGCAAGCTAAAAATATCTTTAAAAAATTACTAGATGAAATCATAGGGAAGTTCATTTTTAAACTTGAAATTGGAAACTAGTATGCTTTAGATGTGATGTGTCCTCCAAAAGATCATGTGTGAGACAATGCATGAAGTATTAGGGATGAAATGATTGGGTAATGAGAGCCTTAACCCAATCAGTGAATTAATTCCCTGATAGGAATTAACTGAGTGGTAACTGAGGGGCAGGTAGGGTGTGGCTGGAGGAGGTGGGTCATTGGGGGCATGGGGGGGGGTTATATTTTGACTATGGTAAGGGAGTATCTCTCCCTCCACCTCTCTTCCCTTCCTCCCTCCCTCCCTTTCCTTCTTGGTGACATGTCCCCAGGTGCTTTCTTCTGCAACACACTTCAACCATGAAGTTCTGCCTCACCTTGGGCCCTGAAAAATGGAATTGGCCATCTATGGATGAGACCTCTGAAACCATGAGTCCCAAAATAAATGCTTCCTCCTTAAAATTGTTCTTATTAGGTCTTTTGGTCACAAAAGCAAAAAAAAAAAAAAAAACTGACTAAAACAGAAGCACTTCTCAAGCAGTATACAATCCTAACAATTCAAAAATAAAAAGACATTAAACTGACTATATATAAATGTAAACCTTGCTGATTGCAAATACTGAAAATGTCAGAAATAAAGACAAAAGACAAAGATTGAAAAAGCATTTGCAGCACACATAACAGACAGATGACTACGTTCTTTCATTTATAATAAGCTTGTACAAATCAGTGATAAAAGGATAAACAACCACAAAGAAAATTGGGCAAAGAATAGAAATAGTTCTTAGAGAAAGAAATACAAATGACTATTAAATACATGAAAAGATTCTTGACCTTCTTCATGATTAATGAAATGCAAATAAAAACAGCAATGAAGATGCCTTTTTTACCTATCAGAATGTCAATAATTCAAAAGCTCACCAAGATGAGGAGTAATAGGCACTATAATATACTGTTGGCAGAAATTCAAATTGGTGCCACCTCTGGGGAGGATAATTGGGCAATAGAGACAGTCCAAGTATCTAAGAATAACCACTACTAGAAAAGGGGCTGCTTAAGAAAATCTACATAAAACAGGAACCAGAATATCATAGTTGATTTTTAGATGTTTAATTGGAATTTTATATTCAAAATTTTAAAACTACACAAGTGTACTTTGTCTCATATTTTTAAAGAATAAAGTTTCAATGCAACCATAAATACATTCTTTGAACAATGAATAAATTAAATGTTGATTGTCAATTTTTTCAGTATGACTTTTCTGACAAAATGACATGATAATACAATAGGCATCCTTATTATTTCACAGTAGGATCATAAAAATTAAATTTTAGAAAATATTAAAGGGTTTTATAAATTTTCCCAAGTAAATCTCTTCATTCCTGATATTCCAATTGCTCTCTTTCATCTTATCCATTTTGTCCCTCTGTGTGAATTCATTCTTTTCCTCAAAAGTTAATTCTGCCAAGTCCTCACCTGTCAACAGCTTTGTGCGATTCAAGTAAATCTCTCTCACTTTCATCAACTTTGTTAAGTCTTTTATCTTCTATGCTATTTGAAATATTTACTTTGGAATTGATTTTCACTCTCTTTCCATTGTAACAATTGAAAAGACATCTGTATGATGGGCAAGGGTAGGCTCCAGTGTGAATTAGGAAGGAGAAACAATTTCCTAAAGGGCCAATTGACTAAAGAATATTGTTGTGCTTTAATGAGTTTTGCTTTTCCATAAAATCTTATAATCTAGGGACTCACATAATGAATATTTAGATAATGAGAGTTTCCTTCTGTATATCACAATTAAAAATGAGTTTACTCTTTGTACTGTGCCTAGAATACTCTTTCTCCTTTTTTGTTAAGTCTACTCATGTTTCAGTAGTCGGTTCAATACGAATCTTTCAAGGAAGACTTTCCTGGTCTCACTGACTAGGTAAAATGACTTATTAAAGAGTATGTGTCTTGGATGCAATTGTACATTTTTGTAATTTAATTAATGATCATCTTCCCCTATTGGACTGTTTATTCCACAGGGGCAGGGATTCTGTCTGGCACAGAGTACTCCCTCAAAAAATATCTATTTAATGCATGAATAACAGTGAAAAATAGGAAACTACCTAAATGTCCTTCAATAAGGGAATGACTAATTAAATTAAGCTATGTCCATATAATGCAATATTATGTTAAACAGTCATTAAAAAGAATGAGGTACACCCTAATTTAGAATGACATTTTCCACAGTATATTAGGGTAAAAAAAATCAGGATGCAAAATAGTCTTTAAGATTCTATTTGGGCAAATTTATAAAGATATATATATATATATATATATATATATATATATATATATATATATATACACACACACACACATACATACACACACACATTTCTCCACATACATGCTGGTAGGTGTATTCAACATATTTTATAAGAAATCATTAACAGAGTTTGCCTTGGGGAATTGACGAGGTGTAATGGGGAGGATGATTTTTAGTTACCTTTTATACATTTATATTTAAATTATTTCACTACATTTGACATTTTAAATTTAATAAAAATGCATTGATTTTTGATAGAGGTCACAAATTGATCACTAGCAGAGTGAAGTCAGAAGTTCAAAGTGCAATGTAAGCAGTGAGCAACAGGAAGTCATGCCAGAGTGGAAACAACTTATTCTATTCCACTATCTTGGTTGGTGGACCCCATTTTTCCAGTAACCAAGCTAGAAAACCAAGCCATCTTCGACTCCTCCCTATTGTTTAGTCCTCACACATAATCAGTTACTAAGTCCTATTGATCCTGCTACCTTAATACCTTTCCCATCCATTCTCTCCTCACCGTTCCACTGCCATTACTCTTCATCAGGACTACATCAAATCTCATTTGGATAGCTACAACACTCTATCCAGTGCTGGTTTTAGCTCCCACCAATTCATTCCCTGTGACACTGTTATAGTAATCCCCAAATCCAATTAAGCCAAAATATCTGAAAAAACGAACAAACCTCATCTACTACTCCCCATGGTCCTTTGTAGTTCAGCCACCCTGGTATTCTTTCATTTACCTGAAGTAGATCACTATGTTCTCCCTGGGGAATTTTGTGGCTATATCTCCTTATTTTCTCCCTTACCCATTTGCTTAATGTCTATCCATATTTTATTACTTCATCCCTGATTCCCATCTCTCCAAACTTGGTTAGCTCTCTGTATGTTCTGCCCTCCTTCAGAGCACGCTTCACATTTGTGTTTGCTTTGCCCATATTTGTCATTCCCACTTGACCTTAAATTCCATCAAGAGAAAGTCTATATCCACAATGCCTGACAGAGAGCTTGGCACATAGCCATAGCTCAATAAATTATTATTAACTAGCTGACAGCTTAAGTGAATAAAAAATGCAAATTGTCTTATATAACTCCCTTGCTTAAATCCCATCATGAAATAAGTCATAGATTTTGCACATGGCTGTTTATGATGTAGAAAATCTATGAGTTATTTCATGATACTGATCCCACTTGCATTTCTAGGTTCAACTTCCCCAACTCAAGCCTTTGTCTTCCATGCTTTGGTGATTTTGAATTTTACAGAGTTTCTAGAACAAATCTTGTTGCCTCTCCTTGCCTTTGCATATGCTGTTACTCCCACTATATTGACTCTCTCTATCCTTTTTCCTTATGACTATATGGTGAAAACTCATTCATTCATCAAGAACAGTCAGAATGTACCTCTTCAGCTAAATCCTCTCTGACCTCCTAAATAAGTTAATCCATGCTTCCTCTGTTTCACACTGTACCTTGTACGCTTTATCTTTTTATCACCTTTTAAATATTTTCTTATAAGGACTTAATAGTATTGTTTTTCCCAAACATCTAATGTAACAAGAATACAGTAAATACTAAGTGTCTTGAATTGAACATGGATTGTATATGAATATAAATTATTAATGGTATATCTGTAATACCTACATGCTTATGTATAATTTTTCCTGAGCAACAGAAAATATTATCAAGATTTTATGTGAAGTAACTCCATTAACTGCCCTAAAAGAATAGCAAATACATTTTTTTACATCTAATAAACCTTCATGCTGCTGGTTGAAAGGCTACATAAAACTTTGCCTTCCTGGGACACAGCCAAATCTAAGGCAAACAGACCTTTTTTTCCCCCTCAGATCTAAGGTTACAAATCTATGTGGCAAAGAAGGCAAAGCAAATAAATGCCCTTTACAGACCATGCAATTTAACAGCAATGAACAAAACCAGCTATTTGGTACCTATGCAAGCATTCCATGCCATCTTCTCAGATCAGTTGAAAGAATTGGGCCTAGTATATCTAACAATAACACAAGGGGGAGGGACAGAAACATCATTTCCTCCCCTACCTTCTGCAAAAGGACTTTCCAATTCATAGACACTGATTCTGACTTAGCAAAGCCTATCTAGCCACTGCCACTTAATACCTCATTTAGATTTAGGATCACTACAGTTGTCCTCTACATGAACAGTGGAAAGTGGTTAATAAAATAATAACTCTAGGGTTTTTGGCTTTCCAGGGCCCCTCAGTGTATACCAAGTTATATGTCACTGTTAGGCTCAGTTAGAATTTCCTAAATTATGTTTAAAGGCCCTATGGCACAATCTAGTTATAACTCATTCAGAATCATCCTATTGACTTTGAAATTATTTGTATCTTTGCCAGAACCACCATCATTTAGGCTTGCCGAGGGAGTATTTCTAAGGTCTGCAGAAGGTCTCTGGGAAATCTTTCTATTACAACACCAGGAAACAGAAGCAAACTCTACCCATTCTTCAAGGTTGTCTTAGAGTTTTTCAGCTGTTACAACAAAATAAAATAAACTGGGTAGTTTTAAAAAACAGAATTTATTTTTCACAGTTCTGGAGGCTTGAAACTCCAAGATCAGGGGAAACTTAATGGCTACTGAGAGCCCACATGCTGGCTTACATATAAAGCCTTCCTGCAATGTCCTCAGATTGTAGTAAGGGCTGGGGGTCCCTCTTGGGCCTCTTTTATAAGGTACTAATGCCATTCATGAGGACTCTGTCCCCTAATCATTCCCAAATTAATTTGGGGATTAAAATTTCGAGATTTCAATTTGGGACTGGGAGGCACAGACACTCAGACCACAGCAAAGACCATGAAGCCTTTTTTGATCAATCCCATGCCTACCTGGCCAAAACTTTCTCTGTACTCCTATGGTGCTAATAGTCTGTACCCTAAGGCTGTAGATTTGATAATACAGTGTTAGACATTAGCATCCACCAGTTTAATGTAAGTTATTTTTTCTTTCCAAACCAGAGTTGAGGAAGCTTCCTTAAGAAACCAAGACTTTAGAGAGAGCAAAGGGGAGGGAGGGGAAGAGAGGGTACAGGGGGGTAGGAGAGATGGTGGAATGAGATGGACATCATTACTCTAAGTACATGTATGAAGATACGAATGGTGTTACTCTACTTTGTGTACAACCAGAGATATGAAAAATTGCTCCCTGTATGTGTAATATGAATTGCAATGCATTCCTGCTGTCATATATAACAAATTAAACATTTTTTAAAAAGCACTTCCTACAAAAAAAGAAAAGAAATCAAGCCTTTGCATTTGAGCCCTGTACAGTCTAGCCCTTACTATGCTCAGTTGTATTTATTAGGATTAATTTGGTTGTAAACCTCAGACATCCAGTTGAGTAATTTAAAGATAAATGGTGACTTAATTAGGAGGATATGGAAGGGCCTTGTGTTGCACAATGAGAGATACAGCTGGACTTGAGGAATGAACAATTTTAAACACCTTTCTCTTTTTGTAAACCAGTTTCTTCTACATTGGAGAGCAACATGTTACAAAGTGTATCTGTTCGTAATCTCTGAGCATAAATTACTCATCCAGACATTCAAAGAAAGGCAGGGACTTTCTCAAAGTCTTAATTCAAATGTCTAAAGCATAGACTCTGACTTAGGTTAGTTGAGATGATCACCTGTGAACCTGCCAAGTCTAGCTAAGAATCAAGGTGGTGAGACAGACATATAATTAGATCATTTGAATATTACATGTTAAATGCTTTAAGGCAGAGGTTAATTCACACAACTATCAGAGAGAAAAAAAGGGACATGGAGCTTCAGAGAATGTCATTGGAGGAGATAGAATCTGAACAGAAACTTGAAAAAAAAAGAGAGATAACAATTGTGAAGGTCATTCCAAGCAGAAATCACATCATGAATAAAGGCACGGACACTTGAAATGAAATGGTACTGGTGACTATCTATAAGCAACATAACAGATACAACATGTTTAAAAGAGGCTGTTGAAGTACGTGCAAAACTTGAAGTAGGCAAGACCTTAAATGCCATTTTAGGAAGGCTGGTTCTATGTAAGCTGTGGTATAATCTGATTTGTTTTAGATTATTCTGATTGTTGTGTGGAGAATAGATCCGAAAAGGTAAAGCACTCCTCATCATTCCAGCACAACACACATATTTGGACACACTATAATAAAAGCTGGTAGAATAGTGTGATTCATGCCATCCTGTTCATGGCCAATAGTTCCCCTAAAAAAGCATTATTTATTTCATCACTGATTCTCCATTCTCCACTCCCAAGATCCTTCTGGTTTATATTTGCCAGTGAGTATGTCACTAGTTTTAGATTCCAGGTTGTTTTGAAGAGCTCTACAGGATATGACAAACTCCTACATAGGAATAAGGGACCTAGGACTTAGGAAAGAATTTCCAGCCTGGGGAAATGTGAACTTAATTTGCAACTAGTTAGCCTGGGGCTAAAATTAAAAAGTTGGTCAGGTCACCTGGTGGGATTGGGGAAAAACAAAAACACAGAACTCTTAGTTCTCCTCTTCTCCTAGCATTTTGTGGGTACATTTTGAACCATCTTTCTCCTTCTTAACAGTACCACCTGCTACATCTACCCCACCCAGCTTGAAGACAGTCCAACCTTTCCTTCAGTAAAGTAAACTCTGTCAGTAAATGACAAGAAAAGGGGAGGGAAAGGAGGAGGGTGCCAATCCAACTGAAGTCATTATAGACTGAGGTAACATTTGCTCAGACCATGACTGTAGAACAGGTTGTGAGAACACATCACACTCCTATCATTTTCTCAATCCTGTCAGCTAATACATTCAGTGACAGTTAGCATTTGGAAAATTGTTTTAGCAAAGCAAACCTAGCCCTCCAGCTCTCCCTGAGTACAAAGTTTTCAAGATCTCATTCATTCTCTCTATTTCTGTCTTTCTCTTAATAGAAAAAATATTCTATTTGAGAAAGAAATCAACTCAGACTGCTACTAAAGTTTACTACTCAAGAAACATACCAAAAGGTCACCCAAAGTTAGTGCCTGGAAGCTGCTAACACAGAAAGTGGCTTTCATGTAGAAACATATAGAGTTTTTAGGGCTGGCACTATCTGTGGTCTGTAAAATCCTCACTTCCTAGCAACAGAGTCTGAGGACACATGTTAGGGTTTAATAACCTGTCCTGTTGCCCTACCCTATCTCCCTCTTCTCTCACTGTGTAGTCCACTCACAATCTCAGCCCTGCCTAGTGTCATAAGCTCTCCAAACTAAAATTCATCTCTCTCAAGAGGCGCTATTTCCACTCAAAGGACACCCATGACACATGTTAGGATCTAATTATTTAGCCCCAAATTTGGTAGCTAAATAATTAGACCCTGGTAACACTCTTCCTAAAATGCATATGTTATATACACATATCCATGGAAATATTGCCATAGAAATAATGATTAGGTATATGCATGTATACAGACATACAAATGCACCATCATTATTCTATGGCTATTTGATAGAAAATAAGTTATGACCTGATTTAGATAAAGAATGAGACTAAGCCAATGTAGGGATTTGAATTCTCACATGGATAATGATTCATTTTCAAGAAAAACCTTCATGCAGAAAGAAAAATATACCTCTTAGTCACACCCACTGCAAGAGAAGGTACAGATATCTAATTGTTTAGTAATTCAAATGTCTAGAGCTAAGTACTGGCTCAAATTCAAAGCTAGAAGCAAGCAGAGCCTTCTTGGCAAGAGTATCCCTCTTCTTTATTCCTCCAGAGTTCCCTTTCCTCTTCCTACTCATTCACTCTTTGCTCTTGGGAAAGCCACTGCTCTGAGGGAATAAAATAAACTAATGAAGACCTTTATACTAAAAGCTTAATGAAAATGTGTTAGTCTTTACAGGGATGTTTTTATTTCAAAAGAGAGCAGAGAGTATAACCCTGGCAAATGAATTCCTGATAGTGGAATTGCAGCAATATGGTTCTTGAATAAGGAATTTATAGGGGAGAAAATAGAGTAGAGGGGCTTCCCAGCATACCTCAAATTACACCAATACTTCTACCTATATGTAAAACCAACATGTTGTTGACACTCACCCCACTCAAAATAATGTATTCACCCTCACTGTCTTTAGGAGTGAGTCCACAACTCCTTAGTCTTACAATCAAATCTTGTCAGTCTTTCCAGACTCATATTTTACTCCTCCCATTGAAATTTCTTCACTCCACCCATTATCTCCTAAATATACCTTTACTTCTGAATCTTTGCTCTTGAGGCTTCTTCTCCTTGGAATTTCCTATACTGCTAAATTCTTCCAACTTTAACTCCATTCTTCAAAACCCAACTCAAATCCCACTTCCTCTATAAAATCTTCACTAATTATCACAAAAGAAGTAATCTCTCACCAAATATTTATTTGTATTTCTACATTACAACTAAAGTACAGAAAATACAAAGCCACAGGGTGCTACTGTTGGACAGGTTTGGCTTCTTAACCATCCTCGGTATTCATTCTGTACTAACTATGAGCATGAGAAAGTAGCTTATCTCACCGGACCATAGTTTCCTCATATTTAAGAAAGTAACACTAGTATAACTACCTCATAAAGTTGTGAGCATTAAATAATATAATTCATAGAGAGCACTAACCTAGTACTTGAAAAATAGCTATTATTGTATGCATATATTCACAATGACTCTGTGAAGACAGTGAACTAGTTCATCAATGCCTCTTTCTCTTTGCTTTACCTACTGCCATCATACATCTTCCTTCTTGCCTTCCTCCCTGAACCATCAGAGTATGTTACATGTTATTAGCTGTCTATCAAAATTTGTTCTCTTTTTCTTTCTGGGCACCTGGAAAGATGCCTAATATCTCTTGCAGTTAGGTTGGCTACACATGTAGGACATTTGTGTTCTTTTTATTTATTTTTATTGGTTCTTTTTACTTTTATATAACATTAGAATTTATTCTGACATAATTTAAAAAGCATGGGATATAATTTGTTCTAATTCAATCCCCAGTACTTCTCCTTTGCCCATCTCCTCCCTTCTCCTGTTCCCTTCTCTCTACTGAGCTTTCTGCTCTTTATTTATAGTTCTTTTAAATTAGTGTCTATTGGATATACATGATGGTGACATTCACTTGGTGTATTCACATATGTGTATAGGAAAGTCATGTCAGATTCATTCCACTGTCTTTCCCTATCCCATATCTCTTTCCTCCCCTTTATTCCACTTGATCTACTCCACTGATATTTCTTCTATTTTATTATTCCCTACCCTATTTTGAACTAGCTTCTGCATATTAGAGAAAACTAGACTTTTGATTTGGGGGGTTACCTTATTTCACTTAGAATGATATTCTCCAATTCCATCCACTGACCAGAAAATGCCATAATTTTATTCTTCTTTATGGCCGAGTAATAGTCCTCTGTATATAAACACTACATTTTCTTTATCCATTCATCTGTTGAAGAGTACATAGGTTGATTCCATAACTTAGCTATTATGGATTGTGCTGCTATAAACATTGATGTGGCTGCATCACTGTAGTATGCTAATTTCACATCTTTGGATATATACCAAGGAGTGGGATAGTTGTATGGTGGTTCCATTCCTAATTTTTTTTTCAGGAATCTCCAAAATACTTTTGAAAGTGGTTGCACCAATTTGAACTTCCACCAACAATGTATGAGTGAACCTTTCCACAACATCCCCACAACATCCTCTGCAGCATTTATTGTTACTTGTATATATCTTGATAATTGCCATTCTGACAGGACTGAGATGAAATCTCAATGTAGTTTTAATTTGCATTTCCCTAAGTGTCACCCATTTTTATTTCTTCTTTTGAGAAGCATATGTTTAGTTCCCTTTATTGGTTGGGTTATGTAGTTTCTTTCTTTCTTTCTTTTCTTTCTTTCTTTCTTTCTTTTTTTCTTTTCTTGTTAAGTTTTTTGAGTTCTTTGTATATCCTTGACATTAATGTATTATCTGAGAAGCAGGTGGTAAAGATTTTATCCCATTTTGTACTTATGTTCTAGTTTCAACTTTCTCAGTAAATGTCTATAAAATTTTGCAATAGAGAATTCATTTTTCATGATCTCAATATTTTAATTTGGGAGGCAGGGATAATAATGTATAATGTATCCTGAACACAGTATTTGAAATACTCTTCATCTATAAAGTCACAAATAAACTGTTGTGTGAACAACATGTCCTTAAAGATCAATCTTAGTTTTATTTAAAAACTCTGTAAAACTGAATTGTCTTGGCATATTATCAAACAAAATGTTAGACCAGAAAGCCCTATACCCACTGTTAAGATGGCAATTCAACAAAAATTCATAGGCAAAATCACTTTATGATAAATAAAAAACATAAATGAGAAGCTTTGACACTCTAGACAAGCACAAAACCAGACAAAGCTAGAAAGACAATTTGAGCAATCCTCTTGTCAGAATCACTACACATGGCACAGCATCATATGACTGGGAGGAAACCCTTAGCTCCAAGCTTCTCCCTCAGAATTATTTTTGAATTATTGTGTTGTTCAGGAAAAAGGAGTGCCCAGAGCTTCCTATTCCACTATATTGCCTGACAATACCCCATGGTTATTCTGTGTTAATAACAATATTTGTTTTAATTATAGTTAGGGTTTACCTTTGAAAATATGCAGAATTTCTGTGTGGCTTTAAAGACACAAGAGATGAAGTACACATCTAATGCCCCAAGTTTTCCAAGAATTTCCCATAGGACTGGCTTGTCTTTCCAGTCTTAGAATACTGGTGGTCCTTAGCATACTTTAGCCACTACGGGGAAGAACAAAGATGACAGTTTGGGCTGGCAGTCACCAAATCCCCACTTATAGTTCAGTATGTAGTGAGAAAATGAAAAATCTTGGCTCTCAGTCTCTCTCTGGGAATGGACAGATTCAGTCCACATTTCCAATTCAAAAATTTTTCCAGGCTGGGGCTGTAGCTCAGTGGTAGAGCACTCGCCTAGCACATGCGAGGCCCTGGGTTCAATCCTCAGCACCACATAAAAATAAATAAATAAAATAAAGGTATTGTGTCCAACTACAACTAAAAATATTAAAAAAAAACACTTTTCCAAGGGATTCCCAAAAGACTGGCTTCTGTCTTGACTGTCTTTAAGCATTGACAAGAACCGGTATAGTTTAATCATTTGGTAGCTAGTGAGAACAAAGATGGTAATTTGGACTAGCAGTCATCAAAGCTCCTACCCCCAGCTAGGTACAGAGAAAAGAAATGAAAAATTCTACTTCTACCTTCTCCCAGGGGAAGAAAAAAATTGGATAGAATTTCCAACAATTCATCTTTACTGGGGACATTCCAGTTACTGACTTTCATCTCAGTTGTCTTGAAGCACAAATGAGAACCAGGTTAGCCATAATCTTAGAAGCCAATAAGACTAAAGAAAGCAGGTAGGATGGCCACAAAGCTTTGTGAGGCTCCCAGAATCTCTGGATGGAATGATTGTAGAGGGTGTTTTCCTGTATGAAGTCAGTCCGTGAAGACAGGGAGAAGTGGCTATTCTGTCTAACATACATATACTAACATAAATAATCAAGGAAAATGCATTTCATGATTGCTTTTTCTATTCCTATGAAGAATGTCTTTGAGATTTTAATAGGAAATGCATTAAATCCATATAATGCTTTTGGTAGTATGGCCATTTTGACAATGTTAATTCTGCTTATCCAATAGCAGAGGAGATCTTACCATCTTCTAAGGTCTTCAATTTCTTTCTTTAGTGTTCTATAGTTTTCATTTTAGAGGTCATTTTCACCTCTTTTGTTAGATTGATTCCCAAATACTTTTATTTTTGAGGGTTATGTAAATGGGGTAGTTTTCCTAATTTCTCTTTCAATGGATTCATCACTGATGTATAGGAATGTATTTGATTTATGGGTGTTAATTTTATATCCTGCTACTTTGCTGAATTCATTTTTAGTTCTAGAAGTTTTATGGTGGGATTTTTTTTGGATCTTCTAAATATAGAAGCATGTCATCAGCAAATAGTGATAGTTTGCATTCTTCTTTTCTTATTCGTATTCCTTTAATTTCTTTCTTCTGTCTAATTGCTCTGGATAGTTTCAAGTATGATGTTGAATAAAAGTGGTGAAAGAGGGTATCCATGTCTTGTTCCAGTTCTTAGACAGAATGCTTTCAATTTTTCTCCATTTAGAATGATGTTGGCCTTGGGCTTAACATAGATAGCTTTTACATTGTTGAGGTATGTTCTTACTATCCATAGTAGTCTTTACTGATCACAATGGAATCAAACTATAAATCAATAGGGGAGGTAAAACTGAAAAATATGCAAATATATATAAAGTCAACAATGAAGTTTTGAACTAATGAGGCAAAGAAGAAATGAAAAAAATTTAAATCTATAAAGACAAAATGGAAGCACAATATACCAAAGCAAAAAAACAAACAAAACTATTTTTAACTCTATTCCCCCCATTTTGATCTTTTCATTACTATTTAAATATCCGTATAATGTATATTCCTTAAAACTACTGCAATTAATATTTTAATAATTTTTTTATCTTAACATTCATACTAAAGATATATGTATGCACACACCACCATTATATCGTTAGAGTATTCAGAATTTGTGTATTTTCTTTTACCATTAGTTATACACTTTCAGATGTATCTGTGTTACTCAGTAAATATCAATAAACTAGAAATAAAAGAAAATTATGTCAACATAATCATAATCATTAGGAATGAAAAAGACCTAAACAGAATACAAAACAAAAAGAAAGAATTAAAATTGTCTGCTTGAATATGAAAAGATCTTATATATGGAAAACCATATAGAATCCATAAAATAAATGTTTAAACAGATAAATTCAGTAAAGTTGCCCAATTCAAAAACCAACCCATAATAATCAGTTGAGTTCCCATACAAAAATATCTAAAAAGCAAAGTAGAAAAATAATCTCATTTACAATGCTATCAAAAAGAATAAAATTAATGATATGACAAGATTATAAACCTAGAGATTAATATCCCTTATGTATATAAACATAAAGATCCTCAACAGAATACTAGGAAAGAAAATCCAGTAAAATAAAGAGGATTATATTTTGTGACAAAATGAAAATCATCACAGGAATGCAACTTTAGCTGAACATATGAAAAACAATGTAATATACCATATTAATAGAATAAAGGGCAAAAGTCACAGAATCATCTCAATAGATTCAGAAAACCAATAACAAATCCAATACCCTTTCATGAGAGAAACAACAAGCAAAAATGGAAGTAATAGCCCCAAATCTGATAAAGGACTCTATAAAATGCTCACAGCTAACATAATAACAATGAAAGACTGAAAACCATTCACCCAAATTCAGTAACAACACAAGACTGTCTGCTCTTGCCATATCAATTTAACACTGTACCAGAGGTTCTAGCTGAGAAAAATAATCAAGCAGAAGAAACAAAAGTCATCAAGATTAGAAAAGAAAAAGTAAAATATCTTTATTTGCAGATTACACAATATTGTATAAAAAGAACAAGTTAAAACGCCCAACACAGTGGTACACGTCTATAATCCCAGGATGATGAGGCACAAAGACCACAAGTTTGAGGCCAGTCTCAGCAACTTAGGAAGACCCTGACTCTAAATAAATAGATAAATAAATAATAAATAAATAAATAATGGTTGGGGATGTAGCTCAGTGGTAGAGTACCACTGTGTTCAATCCTCAGTACTAGGGGTTGCGGGTGTAGAAAACACAAGTAATCCACTAAACTATTAAACTAATAATCAAAGTTCAACAGAGTTTTAGGATGTGAGGTCAATATACAACAAACAAACAAACTAGGCCCTTTCTTCACCATATATACAAAATAACACATATTAAATCTATGATCTAAACAAGAGCAAAACCCACAAAATTCTCAGAGAAAACACAGGGTAAGACTTCATTACCTGGGATTTGGCAATTAAACCTTAGTATGACTCCAAAATCACAAGTAATATGCCCAGCGTGATGGTGCATACCTGTAATCCCAGTAGCTCAGGAGGCTGAGACAGAAGGATCACAAGTTCAAAGCCAGTCTCAGCAACTTAGCAAGGCCCTAAGCAACTCAATGAAACCCTATCTCTAAGTAAAATATAAAAAGAGTTGAGGGCTGGAATTGTGGCTCAGTGTAGAGTGCTCGCCTTGCACAGGTGGGACCCAGGTTTGATGCTCAGCACCACATAAAAATAAAGGCATTGTGTTGTGTCCATCTACACCTAAAAAATAAATATTTAAAAAAGGGTTGAGGATGTGGCTCCGTGGTTGAGCACCCCTGGGTTTAATCCCCAGTACCAAAAAACAAACAAACAAACACAAGTAAAAAAATAAAAATGGATAAATTTAACTTTATAAAAATTTTAAATTTTTGTTCTTCAAAGGACACCATCCAGAAAATTAAAATATAACTTACAGATTGGGAGAAAATATTTGAAAACAATGTATCTGATAAGGGCCTTGTGTACAGAATATATAAAGAACTATTATAATATAACATAAAAAGACAACCCAAATTTTAAAAATGATCAAAATATTTGAATGGGAACTTTCCAAAAAAAAAAAAGATTTTTAAAATGGCCACACATCATTTAAAAGATGTTCTACATCATTAACCATTTGGGAAATTCAAATCAAACACAAGGAGTTAGCACTTCATGTCCACTAAGATTGCTAAAAGTTAAAAGCCAGGTGATAAGTTTTGGTGACTATGTGGGGAAACTAGAACTCACACATATTGCTGTTTGGAATGTAAAATGGTGTATCTAACACTTGGAAAGAATTTTATAATTAACTCAAAATATCAAGCTCAAAGTAACTTAAACACCCTAAAATTTCATTCTTATATATTTGAGAAAAAAAGAAGATACATAAACAAAAACTTGTATTCAGCTTTCACAGCACTATTTTTTACAATGGTCAAATAATATAAGCAATCTAAAAGTCTACCGACTTGTGAATGGATATATAAATTATGTTATATTCATATGACAGGATATTAGTCAATATAAAAAGTAATGAATTAATGTATGTGTTATTACACAAATGAACCTAAAAACAAAGAAAAAGGAGCTAATGACAAATGACCACAAATTGTGTGATTCTTTTTATATGGAATGTCCAGAATAGGCAAATATATAGAGATAGAAATTCAATTAGTGATTACCTAGAGCTTGGGGGCAGGGTCTATGCAGGAATGGAAAGTGAATCCTAAGGGGTACAGGTTTCTTTTTTGGGAGATGAAAATGTACTAAAAGCAGATTCTATTGGTGGTATAAGACCTCATGGATATGTAAATGTGAATATACTGAAAACTATGCTCATTAAATGTGAATTTTTTGGTCTGTGAATTGTAGATCCATAAATGTGTTAAAGACACATAAACTATTGAATATGATTCAAGAAATGATTCTTACCAGAAGCAAAGAATAAAAATCATTCCGCTTTCTTGGCAGGAACCTTTCTGCCATGCTATTCTTTTCAACCAAGTATGCTTACCAAGATGGTTTTCCAGTTTGGAAAATTCAGTATTTTGGCCAATTTACTTATTAGTTATAATAGACTTATGATAACCTCTTAATTGCCACTCTCAGTTCCTAATAATATATTATGTTTAATTTTTTGAGAACTGATAGCTGCATGAAAGAAAATAAACATGTCTATATAGTCCATATTTATTTGTGGTCTGTCTTCATCCCTTGGTCTATTGTATGATTACAATAGTCATCATTTAACCATGGAATATATCATGGATACTGGCAACAGAGTGCACACAATGGTAGTTGAAGGATTTCTTCCTATGTACAGTCCTAAGGGTAGAAGGTGACAGGATAGGTGGCTCAGGAGATTATCTCAAAACATTTTATAAAGGAATTCACAATAAACTGGTAAAAAGGGTAGTGTAGCATGAGATTTCAAATCACATAGACTTCAATTCTCAGATACATCATTTACTAACTGAGTAATATTGGACAAATAACAACTCAGCCTCAGTTTCTTTATAAAATATTGAGTAATATTATTGTCTCATTGGAAAATTGCAAGGATTAAATGAAATAATGTATGCAAAGTTTTTAGGATGCTACATAGCAAAGACTTGATTAACACCCACTATTGTTATTTTGTACATTGGAATCTATTTTAAGGGAGACTTTACTCTTTATAATACAAATGCAAAATATTCCAATAATTTTGTAATACAATGCAATAATTAATTCAACAAATATTAGTGTCTGTGGGGGATAATAAGGAATTTAACACAGCCTAAGCCCTCAAGAAATATTTATTAGAGGTAAGAAAAACAGAACCAATTAAAATAAGTGCTTAGTAACTACAAAAGAAGGAAAATAAGAGAGGTTATAAGGCAGTTAAATGACAAATGAATAGTCCAGATATTGTTAAGAGAAATGAGGTAAGTTATACAAGTCAAGAAACAGAGAGTTGTGTTCAAATGGAGACTGCTGATGCCACTGAAAAAATAAAATGATATACTTATAAAAGAGGCTGTAACATATGGGATTATTTTTATTTACATTAAATAATCCTGTTTTAGTCAGCTTTTTTTGCTGCTACAACGAAAATACCTGACAGGAACAATTAGAGGAGTAGGAGTGTATTTGGGGGCTCACAGTTTCAGAGGTCTCAGTCCATAGATGGCTGGCTTTATTTATTGGGGCCCAAAATAAGGCAAGAATTGATGGCAGAAGAGTGTGGCAGAGGGTAACAGCTAGGAAAATGGCACCGTGAAGCAGAAAAAGAGATTTCTCCTCTCACCAAGTACAAAATACATATATCAAAGATATACCTTCAGTGACCTATCTCCTCTATCCATACCCTGTCTGTAGTTACTACCCAGTTAATCTCTATCAGGGGATCAATGCACTGATGGTTAAAGTCATCATAATCCTATCATTTCATCTCTAAACTTTCTTGCATTGTCTCACACATGAGCATTTGGGGGATACCAAATATCTAAACCATATCAAATCCAAAAACATATTCAAAGTAGATTATCACAATCAGGTTACTGACTAGCTATTTAAGAAGCAAATAAGGGTCTAAGTAAAGGTGTAGAGTTCGTCTGGTCTGTTTCACCTGTTTTAACCTACAAATCATGACTTCAAGGAAGGAAAACTGAATTTCCCCTTATACAGTTTACTCCCAAACTCCATAAGAACATCTGGCTAGACTTCTGTGACAATGCTGTGGACAACCAAGATGAATAAAGGTCAATAAACTACTTGTTTTGTTCTACAAGTCATGCAAACAACCAGTTTGACTAGGTTGCTACCAATATCTGCTCACTCAGCTGCTCTAATTGGCCACTCGTGTTGCCACTATATTAAAATGGTGCCATTGAATCTTTGCTCTTTATTGTCTGAACATTCAAGTTAATATGAATCAGGAAAATTATGTCTTTTTCTGGATTATTCAGCAGCACTAGATTTTTAAGTGGCAATTTATCTTAGCTTACCAATGCATGGCTTCTGAGTCTGAAAGCACTACTCAGTATTAACTGAAATGACTGCATTTGATCCAACTTTGTTTTTTCATTCCAGAACTAAGTTCACATATAAATAAAGATTTGAAAACAGGGTAAAGTCCAAATCACATACATTTAATTAACATATTAAATACGCCCTGTTGCCACACATGGCCCATCATGGGTACAGCTATTATGTCTAAACTTCTCACCATGAAAGGCACAGAAATTATCTGTTAAATATAAATATTGTACCAGAACAAGGGAGCATATAAATCATGGTCATCCATTATTACATTAGTTTGTTTTGGTACAACAAATCATCTAAATACCTGTTCTAGTCAGCTTTTTTGCTGCTGTGAGTAAAAAACCTGACAAGAATAATTGTAGAAGAATAAAAGTTTATTTGGGGGCTCATAATTTCAAAGGTCTTAGTCCATAGAAGGCCTGTTCTATTCCTCAAGGTTTGAGATGAGGCAGGATATCATAGCATAAAAGTGTGGCAGAGGGAAGGGGCTCACATGGTGATCAGGAAACAGAGAGAGACTCCATTTGCCAGATACAATATATGTACCCCAAAGGCCCACCCACAATGACTCACTTCCTCCAGCAACAACCTACCCACCTTTAGTTACAACTCAGTTAATCCATCTAGGGATTAATTCACTGATTGTGTTAAGGGTCTCATAACCCAATCATTTCTCCTCCAGACCTTCTTGCATTGTCTCACACATGAGCTTTTGGAGGACACCTCACATCCAAACCATAGCTGTATCCTTGTAACATGCTTCTATACATGTAGTTAATTAATTAAAATTTAGTGAACACACACCAAATTCAAACTCTATATAAGGTATCATTGATGAAGTATTTAGGTGGAAAGTAGAGGGATCTGGTGTGGGAACCACTGCTTGAAGAAGGGAAGCCCAAGTAGGACACCACAGTGAGGGCAACAATAACTTCTAGGTTACCAGGAGTTGATGTTGTTATGGTTGAGTGATATCCATAATGCATTGATATCAGTACCACTGCTGTTGCAGGCTTGGTAGGATACTTATTTTGACAAGAAGCATAATCAACAGCAAGTGAGGTTTTTTTCTAAGTGGGGAGATATAATAGTCAAGGCTGAAGTTGTCACCTGTTGTCACTCTAATACCTAGTATTATATCCAACTAAGTCAAGTGAATATGATCCAAAGTTCTGCTAGACAACAATGATGGCAGAGATATAGCATCTGATTTATTACCTAGCACAATGTAGGCACTCAAAAGAAAAACTGTGTTGTACTATGTAAAAGTATGTCAATGGTATTTTTATGTTTATTTATAGGTAAAAGATTCTGAGCTTTTGGGGAAGCATCAGAATTTACACAGGGAGATTTCTTTCAATGGAAAAATCACAATATAGAGACATTAAACTATAGCCATTTTCCAGAAGAGTAGTAAGAGGGGGTTACACAAGATGCAGAGAGAGGCCTGATAAACAGAAAAATATATGATCAGCCAATTTTGGGGAAAGACATAAATCATGTCTCAAGCCCAAATGTCTTGGTTGTTTTTTTTAAAATGTAAACTGTGCAAAAAGGGAAACGTAAAACTTCAGTGAATCAAACCTTAAATGTTACTCCTACGGGGAGTTTCAACAATTTACTGGTAATATACCAAGCCGTATAGCTAACATAAAATATAGAGCTAGCGACAGACATTCTTGTAAGGGAACCAAATTTATGAACCAACTTGCTCTTTAAAGGTGAATGAACTTCAGCCTTGACTATACTATCTCCCTAACTAGATAACACCCTCCCCTGATGTTAATTGTGCCTATTGTCAAAATGAGGAGTCTGGCAGGTTTGTAGCTGCAGTGTACTCTGATATCACCCTGCCAGGTTTGTAGCCAGCAATGTACTTTGATATCAATGTCATGTGGATATCACCCAACCAACACATTTAGAAAAGAAATGTGGCCCATTCTTCAACTGCCTCTAATCAATACTTCCAGAATTTATATTCCGTAAACATCCACACTTTGCTTCTAAACAAATAATTTCATCATAAGCTAGTTCTCAGTAAAAACTACAATAAGTTTTCACAATATATTATGGGAGCTCTGGCTATTCAGTTCTAAATAATGGCTTCTTTTGCTGGACAAGTAAATTGAAATTGATTTGTTTCAGCCGCCTGTGCTAGAACACACAATGCCTGCTTACAACAAGCCTATTGACTTCTGCAAACAGTACTCTAGCCTGCTTCCTCAAGGACTCCAGGCAGGATTTTTAAATCATCCCACCTTCTCTCCCCTAACCCTGAGAACAAAGCATCCATTTAAATAGGGACTCTGCACAATATATCCATGAAAAGGAATGTGAGAGAGCTTTCTGTGAGATCAGCTGAGCAGAGCCCAAGGTGAGGAGTGAGCCCTCAGATGAAAGGAAAGAGTCACAAAGAGACTGATTGAAAGTCAAATCAACAACACTTTTGTAAATCACAAGGTGAGGAGGTGGGAAGTGAGAGAGAACCATTCTTCCTCTCATTCCTGTCCTCTACCCCCAACTTCACCCCCATTGAAACAACAATGGCATCCTGGAGACAGTTGAGAATACAGAGAAGAACAAATAATGAGATAACCCTCATCTGTAGATGGATGATTATAACCAGCCCAGGAAACAGTAGAGGGATCTTATTTATGGCTTCCAAAGATTTTGCATACAAAGCCCATGGTCCTCCAATGCTCTCTGTCATTTAGGTGGTAGGCCCAGCCACATAGAACAGGAATCTGATTCTTATACTAGTTGCACATGAGTTTGGGATTGGGTCACAGGCAAAACAGAAGTTTCTTTGTAGGAAGATACATGTGGGACAAGGGACCATCAGTGGTGACCTTCCATTATGAGCTCCAGGTATACCTTTAGCATAGCAAACATCAAAATGGCCATCCCTGTTCAGCCTAGGACCTCTCTATAAATTTTAGTTTCCAAAAGGCTATTTTCTTTTTAAATGTTGCTTCTCCCACAAATGTGTGAGGAAATCAGAACATGTATTATTATTCCCATTTTTTTATATATTAAGAAAATGAGGCCCAGAAAGAAGTAAAAATTTACCAAAGGTCCAACTGTTTGTAAGTGGCAGTACAGAAATTTTAACTCAGGCTTTCTAAATTTAAATTTAGTGCTTTCTTCAAAATATTTATATTTTATTCATTCATCCATTTATTCATACATTTGCAAACATCAAGTGCTGACTCTGCCAGCCAATAGGAGCTTTCAAGTTTTTTACAGCTCTTGGCTACCTAGTACCACCCACATGCATATTGAGGCACCCTCTCCCAACACTCTCTCATCATCCACATCTTCCCTGCATTATAACCCCATTCCCTAGAGGTTTTGTCTATGCTAAAGAATTAGTAAAAATAATTTATACTGGATTAACCTATTGCTTTTTCGTTGGGCCCTGAGCCCTAAGAGTAATTTGCACTGTGATCATTTTGGGACCCATAGATGGAGGAAGGAGCTTTTTGGTGCCACATTCAATTCATATCCCAGAAATAGGGGCATATGTAATTTTTTTGAAACAATGAAATGAACACAGGAGATTATTGTCATGCCATAGGACACAATGTAGGTATGGGAAAGGGTAAAGTAACATCTGGCCAATCAGGCTTGGACCTCAAAAATGCTGCAAGGACAAAGCCCACAATTACTTCTTACTCTTAACCCTTCATTTCCACAACCTACCAGACATTGTCTTCAAATAGTTTCTAGATAAAATCTGTTTATAGCTGAACTCTTGTCAGTATGGTCTCCAGTTACACACACCTTGTAAACAAAATCCAGCCTAAATTGCTCACTTCACTTCTAGTTTCTCCAAGGTCTGTCTATGACCTTGTGTTTCAATGGTAGTTACTGTCTCACAAGGCTTATTGGCATCCATTTGTCCCATACTTTCACAAGTTTATATACCATTTAGAACATCACCTTTCAGCCCCTCTGGCAATATTAGAGAGGGTTGGTTTTCCCACAAGGTCACAGCAGCCATCCCACTTCACAGTCTGATTTTCAGGAGTTTAACAAGAGCTTCAAAAATGTGGTAGTGAGATAAACCTTGGCTCCACTGCCTTTTAGCCTTTCCAGATGAGGTAATTTGAAAGACGGGGACCTACAATCAGTCACAGAGATATGCTGTTTCTCAGCCTAATGACTTCCTTCCCAAAACCCTCTATCAACAGCCTGATCCAGTGTTTCATCCCTTCATACCTGTCTTATTGCAATTGACATTGACATCCCTTCCTCCAAGGTTCTCTTACCTTTGACTCATACTACATATTATCATATGATTAGTTCATTTAAGGACACAGTTTAAGCATGTTATTGCTCTTCTCAAAATCTTTCCTTGACAGTGTTTATTAACAGGATAAATCCCAACATCCTCAGGCCAACATTCAGGACCCTCCATAAAATGGACCCCACCCTACCTACCAAACTCTGTTCACTTACTTCATCAAATGAAACTTTTGTCCTGCAGAAATCAGCTTTCCTTGTCCTGGCCATATATCATCCTTACTCCAACCTCAGTGCCTTGGTTGTAGGTTGCCTCTCTCACCCCTGCACCACAGCATATCACCTACCTCTCTTCTCTGTCTAGCCAAAGCCAACCGTACCATTTAATGTCCCACTTAAGATCCATGTCTTTCATAAAAACGTATTCCATTGCCTTACTTATACCACAAAATGCAGAATATCAGACCACTTCCCAAACCTACCGAATCAGAATCTTTAACAAGAGCCATTTATGTTGCAGTTGAGAAGCCCCATCAGAAACAACATTATGATTTGGACCATTTAAAAGAAAATATCTTTGGGGGCTGTGGCTGTGGCTCAGTGGTAGCACACTTGCCTGGCATGTGTGAGGCACTGGGTCTGATTCTCAGCACCATGTATAAATAAATAAAATAAAGGTCTACCAACAACTGAAAAAAAACTTTTTTTTAAAAAAAAAGAGGATATCTTTGACTTCCAATTATGGAAAATAACAAAATTCTCCTTTATTTTTCCCATCTCCCCCCTTTCCACATCTTATGCTGTATTTTTCTATTTTATGGAGACAGAAGGCAAATTAGGCAAGTTTGTACCTTCTAACCATCTACGCCCACAACCTATCCCTTCTACCATTTTTGTGTCATTTGAGGACCCAGATTGCCAAGTTTGATTTAATCAGGCTTCTCTATTCTGGGATTACAATTTTATCTAATTAATTTTTCTGTCAGCTAATTATAGGTATAGTTGTCTACACTGTCATCCCTCCTCTAAAGGAAGAACAAATAGTTCATTGAGCCTCTGGGCCTCAGCTGAGAGACAGGGAAGTCGTTAGCAAGTGAGGTTAATATACTATATATGAAGAGTACAACTACCCTGAGGATAGTAAATTGATAGAGCTGGGATGCTCATGGAGGCTGGGGTGAAGGATTTGCTGGTATTGTGCCACCTGCTGACTATTCCTCTGTTTCCAAATCTTCCTCTATATCTTACCCTGTGTCTGGACTCTAATAGTCAGTCAGTGCTAGAAAAAGTTGGCAAGGTACCCAAGACACCACAAAACATCTCTGAGGTTTGTTCAGGTTCTATGTGTATCCCCTGAAATCTCTTCCATCCTGTCTTTCTTTCCTACTTCCTACCATTTCTTTCTCTTTCCTCTTTCCTTGGGCAAAAACATGTAGTAATGTTTAGATCAAGAAGTACAAAAGTCCTTTATTTGAAGTCCAGCTTTCTTTAAAATCATTTTCCCTTTCACTCCTTACTTGATAATGTGTAATTTGACTACAGGCAAAACTTAATCATTTAGATACACTATGATATATGGACTGTGTGTCTGTGCACCTCAAGTGGATTTTTATTCTTTCATTCAACATTAGCTTGAATTTGGGAAAGTAAACATTGCATATAATTTCCTTCATGGAACCTACCACAAAGGAAGAAAAAGATTAATTAGAAATGGGTATTAATTTTAGTACCCAGAACAGTAGTTTAACAGTAGTCTAATAGTGCTTGCAAACATCTGATTCTCATTGAACATAAGATCTATGCAGCCTACTTGTTTGCATTATTCTACTATTAAAGTAACCCTCTAGTCATGAAACAGAAGTCTCAGCTCAGTTTACATTGCAGAGACCAAGAAGTCCAACTCAAAGAATATGAAATAATGAATTGTTAGTGCAGCATTTTTGAGCACCAACAGCATCAAAAATACCTGAGGCATTTGTTAAATGCACAAATTTCCTGGCCCCACACCAAAAGAAATAAATCAAATTCTCCATATTTAGGGTCCATGTAATGTTCAGGTATTTTTGAGAATTACTGCTTTAGTGTATTCCTAAGTCATTGTCCTTTTATTCTTCACCAGTGCCTTGTTAACCTGGATGCCATTTCAACTGCAGTCTAGCATATGATCCTTGGCACACACCAAGGGCATTTCCTGTCTTCTCTCCAATGCAGCACTAGGCATCTCTGGTGACACTAAATTTGAACGCATTTAAAAGGGTTTTCCTCTGAGACCTTTTACCTTCTCCAATTATCACATCCAGCAGCACATTCAGCAGCCAGTGAAAGACTTGTCCTCTCCCAAGTGAGAGGCCTGGCAGCAGGCTCAGACCTTCAGGTTAAACATCCTACGTGACCAGACTAGAAGTCCCCACATGCAGAGGTCCTGACTAGCGATGGGACTGAGAGATTTCTCAAGGTGGTTTACACTTTGAAAGTAGACCATGGTTTCAATGGGGGAGAGAACAATCCTCATACCTGTCACTCCACATATAATATTCCAAAATGACTTCTTCTAAGTGACTCCATACAAAAGTACTGGATTCTATGGAGGCTACTGAAAACAAAGTTGTGAGGTAGATGAGCTTTGGCTCTGGGGCCCCAGGTTTCCATGTTCTTTTCCTGCATAGTTAATCTGGCAATGCCAGATGCCCTTGGTCTCCCCATAGTGGCAGCTGCTGCCTTTGTTGCCCTAGCCTGGATATGCTTCTGACCTCTCCCTCCTTCTTTTGCCCTTCACCTTCCAGCTCAGTGATTTATTTCTTCAGGGATGTATTCTTTCAATGTAGGATGTGGTAGGTACTGGAATATATAAGTAAATGCCTTCTTGTGTTGCAGGGAAAGTTCAATAGGGATACAACCTGAACTAACCATTCACTGTGTTTCCTGGCACCTAGCTAACACTGGCCCCAGACTGAGACCCTAAGACTGACTACAGATGAGGCTTTAACCCTGGCTATCAAGTGGCAGCTATTTATGGTTGGACAGCAAAAAGACTAAATAAGGAAAATAAAAGAGAAAGAAAGATTGACTTAGAAAAATCCCATGCCCCACCAATAGAGACACAATTCGAAGGACACATCCTATCTAATTTACTATAAATCAACAGTGTTACCTTGCTGTAGGAAGGATATCAAGTTTCCAACAGTAATTTATAATTCAACAATGAAAGATGGGGGATGGGGATAGATATGGACAACAATGTCTCTTATTTAGGTGAACAAATAAATTGAAATAAGCAGAGCCTACTCAATATAGACCTCAGAACCTCATGGTCAACAATATCAAGATGTATTTTTTATTGTGCTTGCTGACATAACCCTGACTCTGCTCATATTGGGGAAAAAAGGGAACTGAGCTATGGTGCCAGAATATTCATGAGAGTAAATATTTATAAGCAGAACAGACAATAAACGTCTGAGAGCAATAACCTTAGGAGCACTCAAATGTGAAACATCCAACATCATTGCCATTTGTTGTAGCTTTGAGTTGTAAATAACAGTTCTTAAAATAAATTTCAGTCTCCTAATGGCATCATACTTGAAATACAGAAAAGCATATCTGAATGACCTCAAGACAGTTCATTCTCAAATAACTAAGTTCTGCCTGCTATTAATTGTTAGAGATTCATTCATGTGCCTTTTTCTAACAATCTCTGAATACAGCCATTTCTTAGTTTTTCTCTAGATACTGATCACTCCCAGATGATTTCCCCTATTATCCAGTATGATTCTGGATAATCATACCCCCAGGACTCAGGTATATCCCTGTCTCCAGCAGTCCTGTATGCTAATAGCATATAAACTCTGGTAAGTAGAGTGCAACCAAGATAAATGAGACTGCATCATGTTCTGGGATGAAAGCAGCAATTGTAGCCCTCAGGAAAATTAAAAGAAAGGTAGTCTGCCTTTGCTGGTTTCACTGTCCTCCTTTCTGTCCTTTCTGACACTATCTCCTCAGCCAGCAACACAAGGTCTTCCTAACCTTTGCTTTTACCTGTTCTTGCACCACAGCAGAAGCATCATCATAAATATGAGCAAGGAAATAGGAGATTTGTGTCATAATCTGGACTCTGTCTAGATATATGAACTTGATGATGTTACTTCTCTTTTAGTATCCTGGGACTTGACATCCTAAACTTATCATTTTAATAAAAGAAAGGAAATCAAGGGAGTTAAAATTTATGGAGTTCTTTCCATGTGCTATACACTGCACTCAAAGCTATTTATGTCAATTATTCCCTTAATCTTCCCAAATAGCTATTACAATTCTAACTCTACAGATAAGGCATATTAGGCTCAGAGAGGTTATGGGACTGCTTAAATCTATAAAGCTTGTAAGTACTAGAAGAGGGATTTTCATCCAGGTCTCTGTGTAGAACCATATTGCTTCCAGGGACTTGGCACAGATATTCCCTAAGGCCCACTCCAGACTTAACATCTTATGAGTTTGTGAAACTTACCATGTATATAGCTATATGCTCTACACATTTAAGGTGCCAGTTCCAGAAACATTTGTGAGAAGAACAAAGTTGGGCAGCATAAATTAAAGATATTAAGAAAAGGGTATTTGGTCCCTGAGCATAACTGTGAATAAAACAAAGAAAAGAAGTCAGATTTGTCTTTAAAAGATAGTTAAAAGAATGTGTAGGCTAAATTTAAAAATAGGTGAGACTTGTCCACCTCTTCCCTATGAAAAAAGGGGCAATAGGTAGGTGGAAGCAAAGATTCTACAAATCTCTATCCCTTACTACCTTCAAAGAAATGAAGTAGTCTATATCCAAAGCAGCCATATGAATCAAAAATGAGTGCTATCTTTTCCCGCTATCCAAAACAAGACTGTCACAATTCTGTGGTTTTTTTCTACATTATAAAGGCTTATGTCCATCTCATTCTTTGCTCTCTGGGCCTTCTAGATCACAGTGTGGATTCTAGATTGAAGGGGGATAAGAGGGTAATAGCAGTGGCTTGAACTAAAATGGTGGTAATGGGGATGGAGGGAGATTTTGGAGGAACAATCAGCACAATTCATTGTTAAAGTTAGGAAAAGGGCAATTTACTGACTTGAGCTAATGGAAAAGTGGTAGAATCAGAATTTGAACGTGGTGAATAAAGGATGCAGAGTCAGAGTAGGAGGGAAATTGAAAAGTTACCACAGAAGAAGAGTTTGTCTGAAAACCTTCCCTCATCTGAGATATCTGTACTGAAGTAATTGCTAAGTCATCACTCCTTTAAAGTCTAAATTCATAATCTAGATCTATATTATCTCTCCCTGGAAAAACTGCAGTAACATTCTAACTGCTCTCCCTGCCTTCTTCCAGTTACTCTCCATACTGCACCAGGGGGTTCTAGCTCAAAGATAAACCTTTCCATACTACTTGCTGGCTTAGAGGCACTCAGTGACTCCCCATTCCTCTAAGCATAAAGACCTGGTACCTTTTAATGATATCTAAGCATTTCCTGAGACAACCCTACCAAACTCTTCAGATTTATGTCTCTAAACACATCAAATTCCTTGGGTTCCTAGAACACACTAGAAGAAGCCCTCATTTATGCTACTCACTCTACCTAAAACAGTCTCTCCTATACCACCATCTGGCTGGTGAACATCTACCCAGCATTCAGAAGTCAGATCATATTTATCATCTCTTTGAATCCTTTCCTGACATCCTTACCATGACCCAATTTTTGCCCTCATAAGTAGGACCTGATTCTACCACAATACCTATAACACTTAAGTATGTACACATCTGCTCCCCTACTAGATGTTGTAGCCCTCAAGTTCAGGGACTATGCATAGACCTTGGCAGAGTTTACTCTTAATAAAAGTTAATTGAACTAATAGATGACTGATTAAATGTATTTAAGCAAATGAATGAATGAAGGCAATACTAACAAATGAAAAATATAACACTTTACATATTCATAGTATATCAGAGTTTACACAGTGCTTTGAAAGCTTTTATTTTATTTGTCCCTGATAAAATTGTGAGGCACAAAAGCCAAACATATGACATTTCCCCACCAGGACTAGAATTTGAGTCCCTGAGTTATTCCAGATTTATCTCTTCAGTTGTTAACCAAATTCTATGAGAAAAAAACTGTTTGTCAGTGCTTGTTTTTCTCCTTTTATGACCTTTCACCCTAAATCAACTTTTTCCATGAGGTCACTTAAGAGCCACCTCTACCATGCCATTTTATGTTTAGACTCTTTGACGTTCAGCACAAAGTCAGGTCAGTGTTCCCTGGCCTTGTCAACACTTCCAGAGCACAGCATCCCAGGAATCAGGAGGAACCTTGAATGTTAAAAGGCCCATTGCAAGTCTCATCAGAAAATCAAATACATAACTCTAAAAATATCCCCCATGATCTATGCATGTAGCAATAGTGTCTGACAAATTCAATTAAATCTGTCATACATCATTCTCCACAGTGTTATTGAGGGAGACATAGTAGTATCGAATTTTAGTTATTCAGCTCCTATTGATTCCACCATAATCTGGTGAGAATCATTTGCAAACTGACAGTCCCCTCAGGAGACAGCCACTATTATCTAATTATAAATCTCACAGTGTCATTTGATAAAAGGTTAGAATTTGTAGTCCCCGTAAAAAGCTCCAATTTTTGCCAAAAATTCTCTTACACAAACCAAAACAATGTACACAGGGTTTAACTTAACCTTAAGCCATAAATGGAGTCTGATTTGATTTGTGTCATCACTGAAGCTCTCTATCCTACCCTAGTTCTTTATTGCCCTCACACAGAGTATTTTGGCTCTGTCCTCACAACCTTTAGAATTTATTTTGTAGGATCTCTCTACCAAACTCCTTTATCCCCTCTGTTCATAACCAACAGGCTCAATGCTCATCTCCCAAAAGTCCAGTAATCTAGGCTAAGGCCCTTTTGCTACCAACAATCAATGTCCATAATAGTTGAACTCATACTCACAGGTGTTCCCAATGCTTTGTCATAGAGGAGTCAGGGATAGGTGGACTTTCAAGTCCCTGGTAAGACATTGAGAAAAGAATCAATCTACACCATCAAATTTCAAAATGGTAGACTAAATGCTCATGGTAGCTTCCCTACCTCCTGGCTCCATTCTTTTTTAAAATAACTTTATTTTTATTTATTTTTATGTGGCGCTGAGGATTGAACTCAGGGCCTTGCATGTGCTAGACGAGTGCTCTACCACTGAGCCACAACCCCAGTCCCCTGACTCCATTGTTTTCATCCCCTTTCTCTACCAAAGCTAAGGGTGTGTGTGTGTGTTTGGGTGTGTGTGTGTGTGTGTGTGTGTGTGTGTGTGTAAAGTAATTACATAGTTTTGCTCAAAGCCAATAAGAAACAATATTAAGAGCTAAAACATGAGGAATCCCTGAAAAACTGAAAGCCAACAAAACCAAGTAAAGGGGGAAAAAGCAGCCTAGGACATGTACAGATTAGGTATCAGCAATGATTTCCACAAAAGCTAGGAGCTACACAAAGGGTACTCCACAATTGAAGGCCATGAAATCTGAGAAGGGGTATGGCAAAGGGAAACCAATAAGGTTATTAAAAAGTCACTGAAGTGAGTATAGCAACAAATTATATGCATTCCCCTGCCCTTTCCCCACTGAGAGTCAGGCAATAGCAATATGGTATCTATCTTCAGGAAAGCACAGTTCTGCTTGAGTCAGGCATACAGAATAGTATCCCTGGGGACCAGCAACTTCTGGGAGAAAGGGGAGTGGCCATGCCCTGATTGTCAACTGCCTATTGATATAGTAAAGGGATCACTACCTATCCTTTACTCTCACAGCAAACAGCACAAATCCCCACAGGCACCTCCTAGGGATGTGCATAAACAGGGGCAGCAAACAGACTGTCAGGGAATCTCATCTATAAAGATAATTTCAAAATAAACAATCACAAAATACTTGAGGAGCAATGTAAGTGACAAACTGAAGAACAGGAAGGATTTTGATAGATCCTTCAGACTGTGATAGATAAAAATACATTGCAGACAGGTAGTACATCCACAAAGGCATAGGAGTAAAAAAGAATAACCTATAATGGAAACAGAAGATAAGCCTGGAGAGGTAGGCTAGGGCCATATTGTGGAGAGTTTCAGATGCCAAATGGAGCCATCTGAGTTTCATTCTGTAAGTGATGAAAATGGTTATGGTAGAAGTTTATGAGGAGGAGAATGACATGACAACATCTATGCTTTAGAAAGATAACCCTGAGGGGAATGTGGAGTGCAGAGAAAAGTGGAAAGTGGAGAGACACTTAGGGGGCTCCTGCAACAGAATGGAAATGACTAAGGCCTAACTGAGGGCAGTGACAGAAGGAAGGGGAAAGAGGAGAATGATGTTAAGGCATCTGTAATTGATTAGGCTTAGGGCTTCAGGATCAGGGAGACAAAGGATACAACACAGGCAATTTTAAGTTGCATGTCTTACACCATTTGATGACTTAGGGAATAACAAGAGAACTGCATTTGTTTTTTGTTTGTTTTGTCATTGATGTTGGTGTTTGGAAGTGAGGAGTTCATTTTGAGACAATTTGAAATGCCTGCAGGATATCTGAGTGAAAATATCCTATAAGCAGTTGGAAGTTCAAATCCCAATTTTAAGAGAGAGGCCAAAACTAAAAGATATAGATTTGAGCAGTCTTTTGCCAGAGTGGATTATATCATCCCCCAGTGTGAATGAACACCCCAGAGTGAAAGAACAGAAGCATTGAGGTGATTGGCACAAAGGTTCCAAATGGGGAACAGTTATGTTAGGAATCGACTTGAGTCATTTTCAATAAATCACTGCATGAAGCAAAATGATTTTGTTTTTGTTTGTGTCTTCTTTCTATTAATCAGGACCCAATATGTTGGCTAATTGATCTTGGGAATGACTCACTAGAAATAAATTGGTCTGAGAAAAATTATATTCACTCAATAAAAAAGATATTTTGATTGGACAATATTGACAAAGCTAACTGTGTATTTTGCAGTTAGAGAAACTCAAGTACAAAGAAGTGAAGTGACTCCTCCAAATTACACTGTCTGTCAGAGTCAGAGTAAGACTTGAATCCAGTTCTTCTACATTATAGCCCAATGATTATCTTCTTTCCTGACCACATCCAACTAACTCATAATGCCTTCTCCTGCCACAGTTAACAATTAGTACAGTTGATTACTGCATCTGATCATAAGAATTACAACTATAATTTAAGGTGTTTGTAGGGAGCAAGGTGCCATGTACTAGGCAGAGAGTTTGTCTATTTAGTATGTAATTAACTGTCAGTTACCTCTGCTACAAAGGAAGCCATGGCAAAGACAGTTCAAAACAATGTATACATTTTAAAATCACTTGGTTTGAGTTTATATTACAAATTCATATAATTTAAAGAAAACCAAGTTCTGATAAAAGGTTGCCTGCAAAATAGATGTTTGTGAAGTAAATCATTTCTCTTCCTTCTACATAGTACAATTTATAAGATATATTCTCAGGAAAAAGATAAAAGAAAAAAACATGCTCTATCTTCAAGATAGTCCCATCCTTTAAAATCACTAAGAAAATTTTAATTAATGAGAAACATCAGAAAAATTATTTTTGGTGCCTAGTGAATAAAGTCCATATCCCATGACATCCTAGGTTTCCAATCTCAGAACCTCAACCTAGCTTTCTAGATTCTTTTCCTAGTATACCCTATATGTCATCCCTTTCTCCTAATGACAATATTAGTATTTTCTATTCCTCAAACATTCAATATACAATAGGGTTTCCCTCCATGCCTTTTCTCATAATGTTCTTTGGATTTGAAAACACCCGTCTTCAGAATCACTTCTCAAAAGTTCTATTATCCCAAAATCTACCTCAAATTCCTCTTCCCTATGATGTATCACCTTATTTTAAAATGTAGGTCAAATTTATCACTTCTTTATCTGTCCCTAAAATATTAATACCAGAAATTATGCTCATCATTGGAAATATAATTTTGAACAAGAAAACAGTTCCTGATTTTTAAAAATTAGAACTTTATAGCTATACAAAGTAGTTGGGTTCATCCCAAAAAACTCACACATGCATAGAATTCAATTTCAGTTCATGATCCCCCCTTTTCTTCCTTTTGCCTCCCATCCTCCCTCCCCTCTCCCATTCTCTTCCCTCTATTCTACTAGACTTCTTTCACTCAACTATTTATTTAGATTTGATTAGTTCTTTTTACTTATGCATACAGGTGAAAATTCTCTATAGTATATTTATATATGCACATGTCATGATTTTTAAGAATTCATTCTGCATTGCCTCCCCTTACCCATCCCTCCACTCTACCTCTCAGTCTCCTTCTCTTACATTACTGATTTTCCCTTTATATTTATGATATTATATCCTTCCCTCCCCTTTCCTTTATTTTACTCTAGTTTCTGCATATGAGAGGAAATATTCAACATTTAAGTTTCTGAGTTTGGCTTATTTCATATTCTGGAGAAAAGACAGCTCTTTAAACAAATGGTGCTAGGAAAACTGGATAGCTATATTATAGAAAAATTAAACAAGAACCCTATCTTTCATCCTACACAAAATTCAAGTCAAACTGGATCAAAGACTTATGAATTAGACCACAAACCTTGAAATTGTTAAAAGAAAACAGAGTTCCTGATTTAAGGAGCTTATAGTCAAGCTGGAGAGACAAATTACTAAATAGGGAAGTATAATTAATCTATGATGAGTATAATAGAGGTAAGTCTAGGGTGCTATGGGACCACAGTAGGCAGTTACCAAAACCACAGTTAGGGAGAAGAAAGTCTTCTTGGAAGAATTGATACCTGAGTTGGAATCTTAAGGATAAGTAGAAATTCTTTAGACAGAATCATGAAGAAAGGGGAATGGCAAAAGGTAAAACTGGAAAGATAGGCAGTGCTAACATAACACATGGCCTTGTTGACCCTGACGTGGAGTGTGGATTTTATCTGAAATGCATAGTCAGTAGAGGGCTTTAGAGTAGGCAATGTTATAATTTGTCTTACATTTTTCAAAAACAATCTGGAGTGCTGAATTGAGAATGGTTGGTAGAAAGGTGGAATAACAGTAAACAGGTAGATCACTTGAGAGCCTCTTATAGAAGTGCTCTGACTTTGATCTGATTTGAATGTCCCCTAAGGTTTATGTACTAAAATTTAATCCCAATTGTGATGCATTAATAGGGTGGAAATCAAGTGTTCACAAAGGTGCCCACCTGTAATCCCAGCAGCTCGGGAGTCTGAAGCAGGAGGACTGTGAGTTCAAAGCCAGCCTCAGCAACTCAGTGAGGCCCTAAACAACTTAGCCAGATCCTGTCTCTAAATTAAAAGGGCTGGGGATGTGGCTCATTGGTTAAGCACCCCAGGAGTTCAGTCCCCAGTACCAAAAAAAAGAGGGTGCAAATGCAATGTAACTATGTTGTTTAGAGGTAGAGCCTCTGGGAGGAGATTAGAATTATAAAGTCATTAGGGTAGAATGCCCATGATGAAATCCTAGTACCTTTATAAGAAGAGGAAGAGAGATCACAATACAAGTGTTTTCCCTGTCTCTTCCCATATAATTCTCTCCACCACACCTTGGAATTCCGCCAGCAAAAAAAATCATTACAAGATTAGACCCTTAACCATGTCCCTCCAGAACCATAAGCCAAAAAGAAACTCTTTTTCCCTTAAAACATCTGCCTCAACTATTTTGTTACAATAACAGAAAAACGTACTAAGACAAGTAGCTGAGGCAAAAAAAATGTAGCTTACTTTAGAGTAGTAGCTTTGGCTATTAGTGCTAAACTAATGAAGTTTCTATGGATGTGGAACTTATAGTTATTCTGGACTGACTGAATTAGAATGGGACTGCTGTGAATGAGTGCAGGCCAAGTGAAATATGCTGTTCAGTGTCCCCATCAAGGATGGAACACATAAAGAACTTTACATATAACTTGTACTAATATGCAGTTTAGTCAGGGTTGCCCCCACACAGATTGCTTGCCTTGATCACATCAGGCATGAATTTTGAGTAGGATGGTAAAGGAGAGGGAAAAACAAAGGATTATTTCTAGGTTTCCAGCTGGAAGCACTGGATGGCATTTATTGAGAAAAAAAAAAAGAAAAGTAGATTGTGAGGTCAATGTGAGAAATTAAGAGAAAATGATTTTTGTTTGAGTTATGTGGAGTTTGAGGTCCCTGCATCACTTAACACTGTCTAACTTCTAGAAAACATCCAATTAATAATCTTTAGTATGTTTAAAATATTGATATTAAAAATACTTTGTAGAAGAAGGTGAACTCATGAAACAGATTGAGTTAGCAAGTGTGGATAAAAGTAAGACTGTAATTTCACAAAATTCACATGTATAAAGTATTTCAAACTAAAGTCTCAGTCTAACAGTTAAATGTAGCAGAAGTAAAATAAGAGGGTTCGGAATAATCCATTGAATTTGTTAATAAAGTGTTGTTAGTGACCCTTATAAGGGCAGTTTCAGGAGTAGAGTATGAAAGACAAATTTGAATACATGTAAAAGTAAATGATGCCATGATTTCTGCTTCTGACCAAGGTGAAATAAAAACCAACCTTCCTGAAACAACTAAAAAGGAAACAAAACACAGTCATCCCCCTATATTTGTGAGTTCCATCTCAAGAGTTTCAACCAAGCATGGATGGAAAATAATCTTTCAAAAATTGCATCTGTACTGAATGTGTTCAGACTTGAATTGTAATAAATACAGAGATGGTTTAAAATTGTCTGACAGGAAGTGAATAACATTTACCAATACTATATCATTTTATGTAAGACATTTGAATATCTACAGATTTTGGTTTCCAAGGAGGTCTTCTGTGGATATGGAAGGATGACTATGAACAATAGTTTTTAGACACTGAACATCAAGCAACAAATAATAATGTTTATTGAAAGATAAGAAACAAATGAAGTGATCATCAGCTATAGTTGGGATCTATAACATTTCCCATTCAGGTACCCAATAGAACTCCTAGACAGGATATTAGAAAGGAAAGACAAGGATAGAGAAGAACTGAATAACATATAAAAAAAACAGGTAGAATACTCCATGTAACAAAAGAAGAATAAATATTGTTTTTCAAGTGCACAGGAACATTTATCATGATCGACAATATTCTGGACCATGACACAAGTCTCCAAAAATTTAAAATTATTCAAGTAATGCAAATCATGTTCTTTGACCACAACAGAATTGCATTGGAATTCGATAACAGAAAGATCTCTGGAAAATCACAAATAACTGAAAATCAAAAAATCCACTTACAAATAACCAACAGGTTAAAGAACAAATCAAAAGTCAAATGAGAAAGTATTTTGAACTGAGTGAAAAGAAAAGTAGCACATGAATATTTATAGGATTGATAATAGAGTAATTAGAAACAAATTTATAGTACAAAATACATATACTTGAGAAGAAAGCTCTACCTATTAAACTAGAAACATAAGAGCAAATATAACCCCAACTAGCAGAAAAAAAAAGAAAACAAAATCACAATGGTAATCTATGAAATAGAAAATAAGAGAAAAAACACTGACAACAAAAAACTTTGAGAAGATCAATAAAATTGATAAACCCTATAGCAAGACTTAATAGGACAAAAGGAGAAGAAATAAATTGCCATAATCAGGAATGAGAGTGGTGACATCATTACAGATTCTATAAATATTAAAAGGATATTAAGAGAATATTATGAACAACTTTAGCTAATAAATGTGACAACTTAGGAAGAATTGTCAAATTCTTTGCAAGACAGAAACTACTCAAGTAGTTTAAATAGAAACTACTATTGCTTAAGGATAAGTAGATAACCTGAATAGCTCTATATCTATTAAAGAAATTTAATTTATAGCTAAAAAGCCTTCCCAGAAAGAAAAATTCAGGCCCATAAAATTTCACTGGGGAATTCTGTCAAACATTTAAAGAAATATAATAAAAAATTCAATATAAATTCTTCTAGTATATTGAAAAGTAAGGAATATTTCTAACTCAATCTATGAGGCCAGAATTACTACTATGAAAACACAACAAAGACATAACAACAAAAAAACTATAGACCAATAATCCTCATAAAAAGATACATTTTTACTTAACATGAATCCAACAATAAATGAAAGGTATACTGCATCATAACCAGTATTGCCTCATTACTATAGGGTTGATCTAATATTTAAAATCAATAAAAATAACTCACCATGCTAGCAGAAAAATATATATGATCATCTCAAAAGATGCAGAAAATACATTTGACAAAATCTAACATCCATTCCTGGTTTCTTAAAGAAAAAAAAATCTTAGCAAAGTTGGCATAGAATGGAACTTCACCAACCTGATAAGGAGCATCTATGAAAAATGTAAAGTTAACAATCTACTGATATACATTCTGACAAAGATGAATATCAAAAACTTTATACTTAATGAAATTCAGATACAAAAAGTATATACTAACTCATACAACTCAATAGCAAAAACCAAAACACACATAACTAACTCAATCAAAAATGGACAAAGAACCTTAATAGACATTTTTCCTAAAAGCACATACAAATGACCAACAGGTATATGAAAGCATGCTCAACATCACTAATTATCAAGGAAATGCAAACCAAAACCATAATAAGATAACACATCATACCTGCTAGGTTGACTAGTATCAAAAATACAGGATAAAGCAAGTTATAAAGAAAAAGGATACCTTGTACACTGCTGGTGGAAATAAAAGCTACTACAGCCACTATGGAAAACAGTATGGAGGTTCCTCAAAAAAAAAAAAAAAAACTAAAAATAGGACTACCATAAAATCTAGGTATACCACTCCTTGATACATATTTTTTAAAAATTCAAATCAGTATCTTGAAGAATCTATTCATATTCAAGATACAGAAACAACCTAAATATCTGTTGAAGTGTTAATGGATAAAGAAAATGTGGTGTGTGTGTATGTATATGAAATCTTGCCATTTGTGATGATTTAAATGAACATGGAGGATATTACTCTAAGTGAAGTAAGCCAGATACAGAAAGACAATAGTACATATTACTTACATGTGGAATGTATAAATGTTGAACTCACAGAAGCAGAAAGTGAAATGGTTACTATAGGCTAGGCATGGTGGGGAGAAAGAGGGGTGAATGAAGATGTTGATCAAAGAACACAAACATTCAATTGTACAATAAATAGGTTCTAGGGATCTAATGTACAGTATGGTGATGGAAATTAAAATGCTATATTGTATACCTATAAATTTCAAAGGCAGTATATTTTCAATACTTTAAACACACACACTATCTATGTGAGATGATGGAGGTGCTAATTAGCTTGATTGTGGTAATCATTTCACAATGTATACATAAAACAAATCATCATGTTGTTCACCTTAAATTCATACAACTTTTATTTTTCAATTATACCTCAGTAAAGATGGGAAAACAAATAGTTTGGATATAGGAAAAACAAAAATAACCGATGTGATTCTGCAATCTGTATTTGGGGTAAAAATGGGAGTTCATAACCCACTTGAATCTAATGTATGAAATATGATATGTCAAGAGCTTTGTAATGTTTTGAACAACCAATAAAAAAATAAAGTTACTTATATTAAAAAAATATATATAAATTATATTCCATTAGTTCCATTAATATGAAACATTAGAAAAATATTAATCTATGGTGATAAAGAGTAGGTAAGGGCTGGGGATGTAACTCAGTGGTAAAGCACTTGCCTAGCATTTGAAAGGTCCTAAGGTTTGATCCTCAGTACTGAAAAAAAAAAGGCAGATAAATGGAAGTCTGGAGCTGAAAGATGGGAGATTATTTGAGAAGGTGCAATTGGTTGTTGGGATGATGGATATTCTATATTATGATTTGGTGATGATTTCATAGATGTATAAATATGTTAAAACTCATTAGATACTTTAAAATGGGACTTTCACTATACAAAAATTATACCTTGGGCTAGAGTTGTGGCTTAGTGGTAGACTGCTTGCCTGGCATGTGTGAGGTCCTGGGTTCAATCCCCAATGCTGCATATAAATAAATAAGTAAAATAAAAATCCATTGACAACTAATTTTTTAATTATACCTTAAATTAAGAACTAAATCCATGTATTAGTATTATTTCTGCTACTATAAAAGTAGTTAAGGCTGACTAACTTATAAAAAGAGGAAAGGTTGTTTCTTCCATAATTTTAGAAGTTCCAGGGTATGGTACCAGATCATGTGAGGACGTCATGGCAGATGGCATAGTTGTGAAGGCTCTTGAGAGAAAAACAGATCACCTAGCAAGACAGGAAGCCAAAGATGCCAATGGTAGCCAGGGTTTATCTTTTATAATACCTCACTCTTACAAGGATAATCAGAGTCCTGTAACAGTCCTTAATCTCTTCTAAGGGCAGCACTCCCAACAAAACCTACCAACCCCCCACTAGGCCCCACTTCTTAAATGCCCCACCATCTCTTAATATTGTCACACATGGGGCCACACATCTAGCATATGAAGTCTCAAGGGACAAACTATATTCAACCTATAGCAACATACATGAAAAGGTAGAGATCGTGAGCTTACCGTATTCCTTAATAAATTTTGCCTAAGGAGGGAAATATGAGATTGAAAGAAACTTTTGTTTTATGCTAAGGAGGCAACTTACTTGAGATTGACTTAAAATGGATGAGAAGAGAAAGAGATTAAAAATATAGAAAGTAGACTTCCACAGTCCAGCAACCAAAATTTCATGCTTCCCTAATTCATGGGAGTCACCTCATTATCAGAAATGTTAAGGTTTAAAAATGTTTGCAAAGATATGCAAACAAAATCTCAAGCAGGCTATAAGTTTGCCTCTAAGAAGAAAATATGAAATATTCTACCTTCTAGAAACTCTCAGATTAATTACCTAGAACCTGACTACTGCTTGGGAGTGGAGAGAACCCCATCCTCCCTTGGTTTTGATATAACTCCCTTTAAGTATCTAAAATTAGCTACCAGATTCTCCCTGTACTTATACAAATGTTGGAGACAATATTCTGAACTTCCATTAAATATTTTTTTAACATATCAAGTGAGATTTACACCATTTTAAGTCATATTTGTCCAATTTGTAGTTAAACCTCTTATACACTTTACCCGTCAGCTTTTGCACTAGATTGAATTTTTGAAACTATTTGGTTATCCAGAATGGATTCCTTTTTTTAATTCTCAGTATCATATACAGGAAGTTCCCTCAAGTAAGATCTGCAATTAAACAGGAGCTACACACAGGAGTGACTAATATTGGAGCTTTCAGATGTTTTGACACACCAGTTCCATAAAAGACAGAGAAAATAAAGGGGTTTTCAGTACTATGTGACATTTTCAAAATGGCTCTTCTGGCCATTGGCATTGGTAAACATGAGATAGTAGAGGAAGAAAAACACCAATGTTGTCCCCTTAATAAATGAGAAGAAAGGAAGATACAGTGTCAAACAGAGCTTATTACTTGTACTCTAGCTTTCATCCTCAGAGCCCAAAGGCAACGGTTCTCAAACTCACTCTAGCAAGCTTCTCCTTGTGGCTTCTAGCAGAAAACCATACAGGTATAATCCTTTGTTATCATATGAAAACAGATTACTCCTGTCCTATTAGCAGGATAAGTTCCTTTTCTTAACAGTAATGGAAATATATTTCAACATTTCAGCTTCTTTCCTGGATCATTTTATGACCCCATAATACATTTATCAGAGGGTCAGTGGCTCAACCTATAGATGACAAGGGTTAGAATTCAGCCTGTGGCCCTGTGGCCAATGTTAAGGTTCTACCTGTGACTAGGGTTTGAGTTTTTCTAGAGATAGAGTTAGGACTCAGACTGAGATGATCCACAGGTTTAAAGCTTATGGCTTGCATTTAGTCTATAGCTGGGAAATTGAGAAAAGCTATCTGACCCAAATTAGAACCACTACTTACTCCTGTTACCACAGGGCTTTGACCAGCTGAGTTAACCAGCCAGAGTTTGCTTTGGAAGAATTTGAGAGAGCACCGTGGGAGCCACTACTTGTGGGTCCTTCAACCTCTGCTAACAATTAGCTGAGAAAGTCATTTCCTCTCACCATGCTTCTCATTACCCAATTCTCTAAGTGCGGAACATGGTCATTATTTCTCACCATGGAATGAGGAGGTAGGTTGGGAAGGAAGCAAGGGAGGGGCAATGAGCTTGAATTAACATTTCAGTTTCTTTTTCCCTTATCCTGCAACCTTTGTCTCTTATTGAAAACAAAGCCAAGATTTCTATTTTAACCCTCCAGGCATTAGTTTCTTTTTATTTCTCCTATCCATAATTTAAATACTTATTGGTTTTTCTAAAATTGAATATGTTTTTATTACCCCCATACTAGACGGCCCTAATTGATTGTTTTCTGTCTGTTGTTTGTGATCCTTCCTGACCTACCTTCCTACCTATGAAAATACACTGATGTGTGTACATAAGTTTTGTAATCAGAAGTGTTAAAGTTTCCAAAATACTTTTGATATCCAGACTTTCAACTAGTAATATCAAGCATACCTAAAAGGAAACATAGTGTTTCTTCATGTTGGTAACAGTAGTTTAACCTGTTGTCTTAGTTCATTTTGTGTTGTTGCAACAAAATTCCCAAGACTGGTTAATGTATCATGAGCAGAAATTGATAGTTCACAGTTCTGAAAGCTGGGGAATCCAATATAAAGACACTGGCATCCAGCAAGGCCCTCCTTGCTGCATCATAACATGGCAGGAAGAGTCACATGGTACAAGGACAAAAAGAGAGAGAGGGATAGAAGAGAGAAGGGGAAAGAAACAAGTGGGAAAATAACTTACTCCTGTTATAACAGTCCATTCGTGAGAGTCATAACCCCCAACAACTCCTAAAGGTCCCACCTCCCAATATGGACACAATGGCAATTCAATTTCAACATGAGTTGTGCAGAAGACAAATTTTCAAACCATAGTACCCTTTAAAAATTAATTCATAAAACAATATCTTATTCAGAGTAATGACTAAACTATACAATACAGGGGGTAGATATTTGGCTTCATCCTTCATGGAAGTATAAGAGAGATTCCTCTGGACTTCTTTGCATAGTTCTTACTCCTAAAATTGCCCCTGATGCTACATTCCACAATCCCATCAGGTCCTAAGAATAAGGATGGAATTACTAGCTCCAGAAAAAATTTAATCTTGATCCTTGAGAACTTGAAGTGCTCGTAATAGGTCAAGGGGAGTGTTCTGGTAACAAAGGATAAATTACAATGCTGATGATGGTGGTGATGGTTTTAAATCATATAGTTTTTAGATCAAGATAATATTATTTGAAATTTTTATCCTGGTAATCCATTCTGTAATCCCAATACTACCACCCCCTTCCCATCAATTCAGCAGTTCCGTGTCAATTGCCACACAGACTGATATGACTGATCAAAAGCAGAAATAAATTTTGTCAGTTTTCATGTCCAAAAGGGTAGGTTCTGAAGGTACCAGAAAGAACAGAGGGTAACCTCAACATATTTATTGAAAAGGGAAGTATTTTTTATTTCCTAAGACTACAAAATATCCTGCACTGTCAGAAGGAGAGAGAAAGAGGGAAGGAAGGAAGGGAGGGAAGGATGGGGAGAAAAACAACAAGAAAATTTGGGAGCATATATGAGACTGTAAGAAGATCTCTGAAGAAATGTCTAGGCCTGATCCTGATCAAGAAGGAGCAGAGGGGCTGGAGTTGTAGTTTAGAGGTAGAGTGCTTGCCTCATACATGTGAGGCACTGCCTTCAATTCCCAGCACCACATATAAATAAGCAAATAAAATAAAGGTCCATCAACAACTAAAAAAATTTTTTTTTAAAAAAAGAAGGAGCAGAATGGTTTTCAAGTTGTCAGAGGAAGCATGGAAGTATAAGAGAGATCCATTGGAGCTGAAGGAAACAGGTGAAGGATGTCAAAGGTGCTACCTACCTAGTAGATAACATTAAGGACAAGATAGCTCCTGAGTGCACACAGCCATAAGAAAAGGAGAGCTCCCTGAATCAAATACTAAGTTCTGCCATCCTAGGGGTTTAGGGAGCAAAATAAAGGGTAAGCTATAGAGACCTAAACTTGTGGACTGAGATTTGAACCTAGTACACCAATATGTAGAAGACTATGTCCCTGAAGTAATACATTTCATGGGTTCTGTAAATTTAGCTAAAAGTTGCTTTTCTGAGGGATATTATTAAACCATGTCTACTCCCCACCCCAAAAAAATAGTATCACAAACTTGTTTAGGAAAGCAGAGGCCCTGAAATGACACTTCACAGGTGCACATAATATCAAATTTTAACTGCAGGTAAAAATTAGACAGCAATTAAATGAGGACTGTGATGCCTGTGGATGGTACAATTTTTCCCAAGAGAAGCTGTCAAAATTTAGTTATATATATGGAGGTGACATCAGATACTTGTACTGTGCAACTCATTTTCTTGTCTGTCAAACATCTGATCTTAGACATACAGTACTATTTAACTTACAGTTCTAGACACACAGAAGCATGCACATACATACATTCACATTGTATATATCATACTGCTCAAAATCAAAGCCTCCAAGTGAATACAAATATTCTCTCCTTCATTTCTTAGCTTAGGTATTTTGAGATATGCTTTTAAACTGCTATCTTGAATTTCAACCATAGGTGATTTTAGGTTAAATATTTGTCTCAGACTTCCTAACCTAACTCTTCAGAAGGGCTGCCTACTGCTGTCACTCTCCTTCTTCAAACCTGCCTCTATACTGTCTTTTTAATATTTTTATTTGTTCTTTTTAGTTATATATGACAGTAGAATGTGTTTTTCATATCATATATAAATGGAGTTTAACTTTCTATTTTTGTGGTTGTACATAATGTGGAGTTACACTGATTGCATATTCATATAAGAACATAGGAAAGTTGTTTCCTACTTCCATCTCTCCTCCCTTCCCTTCATTCACCTTTGTCTAATCCAACAAATTGCTATTCTTGCCTCACCCACCTTATTGTGAGTCAGCAACCAGAGAAAACACTTGGCCTTTAGTTGTGGGGGACTGGCTTATTTCACTTAGCATGACAGTCTCTAGTTCTACCCATTCACTGGCAAATGCAATTATTTCATTCTTCTGTAAAGCTGAGCAATATCACATTGTGTATATATACCATATTTTCTTTATCCATTAATCTGTTGAAAGACACCTATGTTGGTTCCATAGCTTGACTATTGTGAGTTGAGGTGGCTGTGATATGCTGAGGAGTGGGATAACTGGCTCAAATGGTGCTTCCATTCCAAGTTTTCTGAGGAATCTCCATACTGCTTTTCTTGACTTTTCCTTGTCACTTCTAGTCCAGAGGTGACTCAAGGCCCACTGTCTGCGAATCATCCCCACTTTCTGATGAGCTTGCCCCTACTATGTATTTCCTCAATTCTGATGCCCAGACCACTTTGTCATACTTTTTCCCCTGTCAATTTGTTAGTAGTCTCTGTTTCCTTCACTAGTTTCATATGCATGTCTGTCATTTTTTTCTAATTTGTAAAGTTCAACCTAAGGAGTAAAGACTGTATAATAATGATGAAGAGCTGTGGACTTAAAGTGTTTACAGTCAAAGAGCAAAATTTTGAGCCTCTTTCTGCTATGGATTAGCTGGGTGTTCTTTGATAAGTCATTTCATAGTTCTTTTTATTTTAACAAAAGAAAGAAAAAAAACTTTAATATAATCCTAATGTAATAATAATGGTAAAAATAAGAGTTACTGAAAACTCAAAAGAAACACAATCAAGGAAAACTATGGTTATTTGGAAATATGTAGTAAAATTATTAGTAATAAAAGAGTCACAAGACTGTTGTCATCTCTGTTTACAGAAAGAATATGAGACCTGTGAGCCACACCAGAAAGGTCAACGCCCATATTTTTATGCAAATAGGGACTCCATGTATGTTTAGATTCTTATTTAAACATTTCACAGTTCTTAATCCTCATTGATAAATTTGAGGGTTGAATTTGACCAAGATTCTACAAGCTGGAGACCTGTATAGGGAATAGGTCCATTGATGCTTTGTTTGACCACACAGTGTTCAGAATTTTTAAATTAGTTTAAATGAAAAATGCATGCATTACTTACCCAAAGTCCTCACCATTCCCTAATGCCTTCCAACCACCAACTTTACTCATGGGAATCTATGCTTAGGACTGCTAGATTATGTGCACTGTACCTCACATTCATTCAATTATAGTGGCTTTTAATAGTTCTTACTCTTTCACTCTTCCAACAGGCATCTCCCACTCCGTATCCCCTGACCATGGTACCATTTCAGTCAGTCTGCTTCTCTATGCCCAATACTGCAGCCTGGGCAAGAAAAGTTAATAAACTGGTGAAGATAAAATATGAGAAAGGAGGGGGAAAGATGCATTTAAAGAGCTAGGATTTTAATAAGATTTTAATAGACAATTATTTAGGAGGTCAGATGTCTGTCTGGCTATTATGTACAACGAAAGTGCCCCATCTACATTAGATTCACAACTCTCTTTGGTCTCTTGCCTACCCCAGATCATCAGTCATTGCACATGCAATAGACCATCTGGGGACACCCTCTACTTTTCTGGCACCCTCTGGCCTTTGAGGCTGCAGACAACATGGTGTACCACCTAGGTTTCAATCCTTTCAAAGGAAAACACTTTAAAATGTTCATAAAAGCAGCTCAGCAGGCTTCAGGACATCAAATCTCTCTTACAAAATAACATTTTGATGTGTTAAATGTAAATCAATTGGAAGCACATGGATTCAATAGGTCCTGAAATGTGCCCAGGCTTAAAAATGAAGGAAAACATCTCAGTGCAGTGTCTAGGGACATACGCTAGCTGCAAAATATTGGAGGGTAAATGGTTTTTGATATTTCACCGAACCTCAACTATGATGGGGCTTCTGGACCCTACTTGTTCCCATCCCTTTTCCTGCCTTTTCAGTCCAGGTCAACCAAACTATAACACCAACTCACAAACCAATGTTAAAAAGGAAAATGCTGGGCTGGGATTGTGGCTCAGTGGTAGAGCACTTGCCTGGCATGTGTGAGGCACTGGGTTCAATTCTCAGCACCACATGTAAATTAATTAATTAAAGGTTTGTTGACAATTAAAAATATTTATAAAAGAAGGAGAATGCTATTATCTCATTGCACTCAGCAATGCCATGTACCAAATGACACTTGGTGTGCTCTAGATAAGAGACTATTATTGATGTCTTTGTGTAAAACTTCAAATCTAGAAATGGAGGTTTGTGTACAACTTTTTTTAATATTTATTTTTTAGTTGTAGTTGGACCCAATACTTTATTTATTTATTTTTATGTGGTGCTGAAGATCAAACCCAGGACCTCGCACATGCTAGGTGAGTGCTCTACCGCTGAGCCACAACCCCAGCCCCTGTGTCCAACTTTCAAGCAGCTTCATATCTGATGGTAGACTCAGTAGACCTGGAAAAACATGGTTTTCTTACACAGTGAGTTATTTAATTTGTTGGGAAAGAAATTACTGCTCTAAAAATATTCCCTATTCAACCAGAAAGGCATAAATAATATCCAGAGTATATTTGATAGACAGATCACATGGATTAGGTTCCTGAAGCTGGTATTGACAAACAAAATATATCCACAATTCAGATTTGCTACATGGAACAATATATTTCATGAGTGCTAATAATAATAATGACAATAACAGTAATATCACCTCTACTACTACCACTAATAGTAATAAACAGGGGGTATGGGGGTGTGGCTCAGCAGTAGAGTGCTCACCTACCACATGCAAGGCCCTGGGTTTGATTCTCAGCATCACATAAAAATAAATAAATAAATAACAGTATAAAAAATAATAAACAGAGTCTTCCATTCATCAGTGCCCTTAAGTGACAGGTACTAAACTAAGCCTTTTGTATCCATTCATATACATATTTCTATTTAACCAGCCAATAACCCTTCAAGGTAGATATCAATAGTCCCATTTAGAAGATATAAAAAGTGAATGTCTGATAATAGGGTTATATGCACTCTTCATACACTTAGGTGTTCCTGGCCATGCATACATAACCTCTCTTTAATGTTGTAATTTTTTCTCTTTATCCACTCATATTGCCAGAAAAAGACCATGGCCTTTCCCTCTTCTGCATTCACTTTCTGACAAAAATTCATGCTGTCATTCAGCAGAAATCCTAGTCCTGGCATCTGAACACCATGTAATTTCATCCATATCAGTAACTAAATGATCATATCAGTAATCCCACCCACCACTCTGATAACAAAGGCTTTCTCTCTTGGTCACTCCCATCACTCCTAGATGGCTTCTTTTTTAATACAGGAAAGAGCCTCTCCCCTAGGAGGCGCCTCAGGTTCACATGCTCCATCAGTTCACCAGCTGTGTCCAGCAAACCTTAATCCCAATTTATGTTCAAACTTGATCAGACCAAAGGATCATCTGGGTTCAGCGTGTCCAAATTTCATGGACTGAAACCAAGCACTATGAGTCAGAGAATAAAGGCCAAAACCAGGAAACTAGGTCAGATTGCAGCAATTGCCAGTCTGCAGGTATAAGCATGGCCAAACCCAGCAAGCCATACCCTAATGAAGGCAAGAGTAAGATTCAAGTATGCAGCCAGAGATTGTGGCCAAATTCCTACCTGGGTAGAAGGAGTCACAGGGGAGTCATTTTTTAAAATTTTTTATTTGTACTTTTTAGTTATACATGGCAGTAAAATATATTTTGACGTATTATACGTACATGCAGTATAACTTCCCCTCCTTGATGTGGAGTTACACAAGTCATGTATTCATACATGAACATAAGAAAGTTATGTCTGATTTATTCTGGTATCTATCCTATTCCCATCCCCCATCCCTTCCCTTCATTTCCCCTCATCTAATCCAGTGAACTTTTATTCTCCCCCTTCCCCTTATTGTGTGTTAGCATTCTCATATCAGAGAGAACTTTGTATTTTGGGATTCAGCTTATTTCACTTAGTGTAATAGTCTCCAGTTTCATAAATTTACTGGCAAATGCCATAATTTCATTCTTCTTTATGGCTGAGTACTATTCCATTGTATGTATGTATGTGTGTGTGTGTGTGTGTGTGTGTGTGTATATATATATATGTGTGTGTGTGTGTGTGTGTGTGTGTGTGTGTGTGTGTTTTCTTTATCCATTTATCTGTTCAAGCACACCTAGGTTGGTTCCCATTGCTCAGCTATAGTGAATTGAGGTGCTAAAAAAATTGCTGAGGCACTGTCACATAGTACACTGATTTTAAGTTTTTGGGTATATGCTGAGGAATGGGATTAATTTTTCAAATGGTGGTTCCATTCCAAGTTTTCTGACTAATCTCCATACTGTTTTCCAGAGTAGTTGCACCAATCTGTAGTCCCACCAGTGATGTATGAGGTACCTTTTTCCTGCATCCTCACCAACATTTATTATTACTTGTATTATTTTAAAATTTATTTATTTATTTTAATTAAGTATATATGATAGCAGAATGCATTTTGATTCAATGCACACAATTTCAGTGCAACTTTTCATTTCTCTGGTTGTACACAATGTAGCATCCCACCATATGTGCAGTCATACATGTACCTAGGGTAATGATGTCTATATCATTCCACCATCTTTCCTGCCCCCATGGTCCCTCCCAACTCCTCCCTCCCCTTTGCCCAATCAAAGTGCCTACACTTTTCCCATGCCCCCCCCATATGGATCAAAATACACTTATCAGAGAGAACACTTGGCCTTTTTTGGTGGGGGGATTGGCTAACTTCACTTTGCATTATCTTTTCCAACACCATCCATTTACCTGCAAATGCCATGATTTTATTCTCTTTTAATGCTGAGTAATATTCCTTTGTGTGTATATATATATACCACAGTTTATTTATCCACTTATTTATTGAAGGGTATCTATGATGGTTCCTCAGGTTAGCTATTGTGAATTGAGCTGTTGTAAACATTGATATGGTTGCATTACTATGGTATGCTTACTTGTATTTTTGATGATTGCCATTTTGACTGTTGAATGACATGAAATCTCAGTCTAGTTTTTTTTTTTGTTTTTTGTTTGTTTGTTGTTTTTTAGTTATAGATAGTCACAATACCTTTGTTTTATTTATTTATATTTATGTGGTGCTAAGGATCAGACCCAGTGCCTTACATGTGCTGGGCAAGCGTTCTACCACTAAGCCACAATCCCAGCCCTGAAATCTCAATTGCTACATATGTTGAAAAGTTTTTCATGTGTTTGTCGATCAATTTTACTTCTTCTGTGAAGTGTAGATTCAGTTCCTTAACCCATTTATTGATTGGGTTATTTGTATTTTTGGTGTTATGTTTTTTGAGTTACTTATTTATCCTAGAGATTAATGCTCTATGTGAAGTGCAGGTGGCAAAGATTTTCTCCCATTCTGTGGGCTCTTTCTTCATATTTTTTATTATTTTCTTTGCTATGAAGAAGCTTTTTAGTTTGATACCATCCAATTTATTGATTCTTGATTTTACTTCTTGCTCTTTAGGATTCTTGTTGAGGAATTTGATTCCTAAGCCAACATGATGTAGATTTAGGCTTATTTTTTCTTCTACTAGGCACAGGGTCTCTGTTCTTGTGCCTAAGTCCTTGATCCACTCTGAGTTGAGTTCTGTGCAAAGTGAGAAATAGGAGTCTAATTTCATTTTACTGCTTATGGATTTCCAGTTTTTCCAGCACCATTTGTTGAAGAGGCTATCTGTTCTCCAATGTATGTTTATGGCAACTTTGTCTAATATGAGGTAACTGTATTTATGTGGGTATGTGTGTTTGTGTCTTCTATTCTGTACCATTGGTCTTCATTTCTGTCTTGGTGCCAATATAATGCTGTTTTTGTTACTATAGCCCTGTAGTATAATTTAAGATCTGGTACTATGATGCCTCCTGCTTCACTTTTCTTGCTGAGGATTGGTTTGGCTATTCTGGCTTACAATCTTAACCCAACCCAGTATACTTTTATTAAACTAAAGAAACTTGAAAATGAAGACAATTTTTTTAGTTCTATGACAATATCCAGAGGATGTAATTATAGTGATTTTCCAAAATTCTAAATCCATGTTACATCATATATATTTAAAAATGCATTCAGGGACTGGGGTTGTTACTCAGTGGTATAGTGGTTGCCTACCATGCGTGAGGCACTGGGTTTCAATTTTCAGCACAACATAAAAATAAATAAATAAATAAATAAATAAAGGTATTTTGTCTATGTACAACTGAAAAAAAAATTAAAAAGAAATATCTTTAAGAAATAAAAAATGTATTCATATAAATTCTTTCAAAGAAACTCATTTCCAATAAATTTGAGAAGCTGGTTGACATATTGCTTAAGGAGTCCATACTTTCATGTTGGATAGTCTAGGTTCAAATTCTAGCTCTACCACTTTACCTACTCTGTGTGACCTTGTTGTACAAGTTTCTTCAAAACTCCCATGCCTCAGAGTGCTGTTGTAATCAAATAGATTAGTATCCATAAAACTTTCAAAGTTCTGCATGGTACATAGGAAATTCTGAGTAATTCTGGACTTCAGATGAAAAGAGAATGCCTCAGTTTGAAAGAAAGATGCGAATGGGCCCATACCAACCTTTCCTTCAGAGCCCCACTCCTTCTCTGAGCTCAGAGTATGGCAGCCTCCATGTAGGTTCATAGAATCCTTATGGTTTTCAGAGCACACAATCAGTGCTCCAAAACAACTTCCATCCATTCAGTCCAAGAGCCCCCTCTACCTGTACCCATGTAAGATATGGGCCTCTGTACTCTGTTTAACACTTTCAGCAATGGTGAATACATTATTTTTTAAAACTAGTAATCTCTTTAAAGCTTTCAAACTATCTCAGATATTAAAGATGCAAAGTCTTTTACCAATTGAAGTTAGAAGTACCATTTATGCAAGATGCAGCAGAATGTCACAGGAGGAGCAGTGTCCTTGATGCTGGCAGACCTGAGATGCAACCTCTGCCACCTCTTAAGTGTCTGACATTGGGCAAGTGACTTACCTTCAAATATCTTCATTTGCTCATACTGAAAACAGAAATAATATTAATGTAGCTGGGCATGGTGCAGTATACCTCTAATCCCAGTGGCTCAGAAGGTCGAGGCAGGAGAATCACAAGTTCACAGCCAGCCTCAGCAACTTAGCCAGGCCCTAAGCAACTCAGTGAAACTTTGTCTCTAAATAAAATACAAAATAGGGCTGAGGATGTAGCTGAGTTATTAAATGCCCCTGTGTTCAGTCCCCTAAGACCAAAATATTGTAATAATGATCTTTATATATAACCCACAGGTTTGAGGTGAAGATTAAATTTAGTATGATGCATGGAGTGCCTGGCACATAATAAGCACTTGAAAAACTTATATCTTAATTGGTTAGTGTCACAGGAGATTCTTGACCAACACAAACTGGAGGATAATTATTGAATCAAAGAAAACTGACAAATTAAGAGAATATAGAATTTTCAAAAATTTTGATCCATATCATATCACTTCATTCACATGAATTCCTTCAAACACACTCTGTATTTATATTAGAGAAGATGGCAGGCATACTGCTCATTGAATACAGGCAGTCATGCCAAACAGCTCTTGGCTTAAATCCTAACTGCACTCTTTACCCTATCTGTATAATGTTGGAGAAGTTTCTTCACTTCACCGTGCCTCAGTTTTTTTTTACCCCATATGTAAAATGGGGATGATAATACTCAAACCTCACGGCACTGTTGGCACTGTTGTGATGATTAAAATTAATGAAGACACAGGAAGTTTCTAAAACTGTGTTTAGTAAATTCTCAATAACTCTATCAGAGATGGGGACCCCATTACATGAAAAATGTTACCAACCTATCTATACTGGAGTATCATGGGAAGTTCCAAGGAATTGAGAGACAACAGAGTATAGCAGAAAGCAGTTGTCTTTTTTTTATATATATAGGTGGACACAATACCTTTATTTGATTTTATGTGGTGCTGAGAATCGAACACATTTTCTCATCATGCTGGGCAAGTGCTCTACCTCTGAGCCACAATCCAAACCCAGCAGTTGTCTTTTAGTAAATTTATTGCTACAATTTTTAGCTGTACAATCTTGAAGAAGTTATTCAGCCTATCCGAGCTTCTGTTCCCCATCTGAAAAATGAAAATAAAATCATCATCTAAAGCATATAGTGCTACTGTGGACTGAATTATGTCTCCCTGCTAAATTCATATGTTGGAGGACTATACTCCAATGTGACTATCTGGGGAGAGGATCTTTAGAAGATAATTAAGGTTAAGTCAGATAATAAGCAGTTGATCTGATAGAACTGTGGCATTATAAGAAGAGAAAGTTATTGTCCTTTCCATCCCCCTCCCCACACACAGGCACCTAGGAAAGGCTTTTTGAGCACACAACTAGAAAGAAGCCCTCTGTAAACCAGGAAAATAGATCTCACCAGAAACTGAATTGTTTGGCTGCTTAGACTTCCCAGCCTCCATAACTGTGAGAAAATAAATTTCTGTTGATTAAGCCACCCAGTTTAGAGTGTTTTGTTATGGCAGGCTCAGTAGACTAATACAGTTGCCATAAGGATTAAATGAGGCAATTTATATAAATGTGTGGCACAAAGCCAGAACACCAAAAGAAATTATTTTTATTCTTATTTTAGTCCTAAACAGCTATGGAAAGCAAAACAAATTCTTTTTCTGAATAAAGTTGGTGAGAAAATTAAAGACAGTGTGGAGGACCTACCACAGCACTTTGGTAGACAGATTAAGTATTTGCCTCTTAATTTAAAATCACTGCATGTACCTGCTTCATAACTACTATGTAAACTGCCTCATCATAAGAGATCATGTTTTGGTCCTTTCTATATTCCCATTCTATAGTCCCAAAATACCATAGATGTTAGGCACAAACATTAGGTGTATAAATAAATGGACACACAGCCATACCTATTAGGTTTTGGAAGGCTTCTGGTCAGAGAGCTTGCTTCTCTCATGTAGAAACCTAAGGGTCATCTGATCTTACCCTAGGCTCTCTAGCTGACATGAAGCTTGCTATCCCCCAGCCACAGAAAACAGAATGCCTGTGACACTGAGCAGAGAACAGCCAATTATAATTGCCAGGAGCCTTTTGCAACTGACTTTGAGCTTTCTACATATGGAGGCCTAAAATTTGCAACTTTTGTCACTTACTTGAAGATATAACATGCCCCTATGCAGAAAATTTCCTCTATCAAAAGAGGTGATTCCAAACAATGGTAAAATATCTTATCAGTTCATTGCTAACTTTGCAAGGTAGGTCTTGAATTTATCATATTTATCATCTTAATCTGTTACTTTGAGTGAAATGTCTGTAGCTGTTTTTCACAGATCTGTCTTAGAGCTGGTGGGCAACTTATTAGGAATGATTGCACCAAATGATTTTAAAAATCTTTTGGAAGAGCAGAAGCCAACTGGGACACTTATTATTTGTATATGTGTATAGTTAAATTATTCTTCTTTCTGTGAAGCAAAGTTAGGTTTGAAATGGGAGGTAATAATAAAGTTGTAGCAACTGAACTTGATAACATAATGCAAATCTTTTAAAATCAGAACTTATTTGTAATAAAGCAGACATTTCACAACATTTCATAAAAAAATACCCCAGAATTCAAGGGGCACAAGAGAAGGAGGGAGGGGAAAAAAGATGGGAAAGGTGAGGCAAAAAATAGGAGAGAGGGAGGCAGAGAAAGAAGCAAATAAGGAGGAAGGGGAGGGGAAAGAAAAGGATAGAGGGAGGAAGAGAGAGAGACAAGGAAAGAGGAAGGGAAGGGAAGTGGGAAAGAAGAGGGTTAGAGGGAGGGAGAGATGGGCTAAGGTGTGGGGAGAGATCATTAGTATGGCAACTGTAGTTTGATAAGAAAAGCTGTCCATTTCTAGAAGAAATATGATGTATGACCTGGATACATGAATGTTTTTAACTAACAGTAAAAAGCAGATTTTACCAGAGCCATTCAAATTCTTCTGCTGGGTTTCCCATGTAATCCATGACAAATGTGTAAGTATAGTAATAACATAAATAACAACAGCCACAGGTAACATTTATCAAATGCTTATTACACGCTAAGCACTTCACAAAAGTTAGCACATTTAATTCTCACAACAACCTTATGAGATATGTACTACCATCTCCAGTTTGCAGAAAGGGAAATCGAGGCTCAGGGAGGTTGTATAAAGGATCCAAAGTCAAACAGTTTAGGAGTAGAGCCCTGATTTGAACCCTTATTTGGCAAACCAAAAGAAAGAGTATATTATATTGCTTCTCACCTCATGTACTGATGGAGCTGAGATTAGGAGTAGTTTTTGTCTGCTTTCCTCCATTCTGACAGTGATTTTATAAATAGATCAGGCTTTTCTTTTTTACATTTGAAAAGATGCAGCCTCTTCAGTTTGCAGACCATTTTGATAAGCTCGGATTATACATTTGTCCATTTCCATTAAGTATGTGGAGGTGGGGAAAGGAGCGAAGATGGAGGGCAAAACAAGGCTGTCAGAAACTGGTTTGGGTGCATAGCTTTGTGACTGGGTGCTTCACCACACATCTCTTTCTGTTCCACATGCTTGTTTTACACAGACCCCCAAAAAACAGGGCCTGCAATAGGGAGAGCAGAGGCTAAAATGTCCTGGGAGCACCTGATGCCTGCCCAATCGAAAAACAGATGGGCGATTGGGATTTAGGGCTGAATCTGTGGCTACTTCCAGCCCTTCCAGGTAAGAACCCTCCCTTTATATAAGAGCTTGTTCCAATGAAGGGCACTGGCTCCTCCTGCAGGCTTGTCTTGGGAATGACCTCCGTTTTCGTTTCTGCCTCTCACTATTCTTCCATCTGGGATGGAAAGATCCACCGCAGGCAGTCACCCTCACCCTCCCATTCATGGCTCCCTCCAGGGGGAGAAGAAAGAATCACTGAGGCAAGGGCCTGCCCCCCTTCTGCTCTTGGCCAATTACTCTGAGCCTAAGCAGCAACCCTGTTGGAGAGAGGTTTGATGAACTATTCATCACACTCCTAAATAATTCATTTCCCTTTGAGAGCAAGCAGCCCACAAGGAACTGTGAGGTTTTCTTAAGTTGACACCTTTTGAGAGATGAAAAATAAAGCAAAATCTCCCTTTAAGAGAAACCACAGTTGCTTTATATGCTTTTTCCTGCATCTCTCTTTCCATGGAATGGGGCTCTTGTGCTCTGCCCCATTCCTTGTGTTTGGTCTATTATTTTCTTTGCTTTTTGTTATTCAGAAAACTCCACTTTGTAGAATCTCCTGTGCAGACTCTCCCAGCATACCTTATCTTCCCTGGTCCCATGAGCTTCAGTGTACTACAACATACTTATCTTTAGGGTACAGGAGCAAAAGAGCAGCACAAGCCTTTGTGTGTAGTGTGTGTGTGTGGGGGGGGGGTGATTATGTCAAATGAGATGCACTCGGAGCATTTCAGAGAGTTCAAGATCTCCCCTTTTGTTCTAACTTTGGCTTCCCTGACAAGGCTTCTCTGCTTGCCATTCTGCAAACACCCTTTCTCCCCTTTTCCTGATATTTTTTAGTGAAATTTCCTCAGAGCTCCCCTCTGGGCCAACTAGGGCCAAACACATTGCATTATATGAAGCCTCTTAGCCTCTATCCCAGCCACCCCCATACCCCACATACCCGTTTCATATACAGAAAGCAGACAACAGGGGTCTGTGAAAGATCACAGGCTAAGACTAATTATCTTCACTGGTGTTGGGCCTTGATTCCTCCTGCTGACCTTATAGCTCTAGGGCTCTGTCTGCACCCTGGCAATGATACGTGCCCCTCCCCATCTACCATAACCTCACAGACAATGGAACCGAGAATTGCTGAGCAGAAATCTCCATGCCCCCACCCACACTGACCTTTGCCTGGTGTCTTTCTTATATCTCCTATCTGCAAATCTTTTAAAGAACACAACAGGTTCAGAAGCAGAGTTAATAAAAAGGGTTTTGGTAAAACAATTAAAAGGACACATGCCTCCAAATAGTTTAGCCTTCAAATTCACCCTGCTTCGACAAAGCATCACACAAGAAAATAAATACAATTAGAAATTGTGCTTACTTAACAAGCAGAACTCTTCATTGATCAAGGTGAGCAAGCATGTAATTTGAAGTATTCCCCCCATTGAAAAAAATATAATGAAGAAATCCAGATTTCTAAATTGCTTTCTTTTTAGAGCCATTTTTGTATTTCATTTCAAAAATGCTTCAACAATACTTTGCTTCTGTTTTTTTTTTTAAAGACCAGGACTGTTTTAATTAGCAAAGTTGGTTGGTATACAACAATTTTTAAAAAGCTAGAGATCTAAAAGCACTTAAGAGTACAGAGTATCGTTAGGGACTAAGGCTGTAGCTCAGTGGTAGAACACTTGCCTACGATGTGTGAAGCCCTGGGTTCAAGCCCCACCCCTGAAAAACAAACAAACAAACAGGGCACAGAGTATCATCAAGTATCCCAGGACTAGACTGTAGCTTTGGGTACACTATGAGCATATATAGAAAATTCCGATGATTGAAAGTCTATTACCACCTCAATGATACAATTATACTTCAGCTCCAAAGTAAGGATATAATTTCACAGCAGCACAGAAGGATGAACAGAGGTTTAACTAATAAAAGATTTTACTTGTAATGGTCAATTTTTTTAATTTGACAGGGCCACAGTGTACCCAAACATTTGGTCAAACATTATTCTGGGTATGTCATTCTAGGATGAGATTTATGTTTGAACTGATAGACCTGGAAAAGCAAATGGACCTCCTCAATATGAGTGGCCCCATCCAATTACTTGAAGGTCTGAATAGAACATAAAGCCTGCCACTCCATTAAGAGGGGATTCCTCCTGGCAGACCTCTTGCAGGTATGGATATCAGTCCTGTTCTTGCCTTTGGATATGAACTAAAGCATCAGCTTTTCCCAAGTATGGAACCTCCTGGCTTTCAGACTGGAACTTATGACATTGGTTCTCCTGATCTACAGCCTCTAGCTTGCTAACTGAAGATCTTGGTTTTTCTTAATTTTCATGATCATATGAGTCAATATGAGTCAACTACTTACTACACACACACACACACACACATGATCTCCTATTAGTTTTGTTTCTCTAGTTAATGCTGACAAATATAGTACCTAAGTTTTAGATCAGTAGATCCCAAATTTTCATGATCCTACCTCATTAGGTAATTTTTTAGTATGCTCCATGAATAGTTGCATATTTGTTTGCAAAATATAAATATGTGTGTTAGAGAGATGGGAGGAAGCATGGTGAGAAGATTGGTACTCATCTGTGAGAAACAGAAGAGACTTGACACATTTTGACTTTGCTAGTAGTAGCTGTGTGATCTTGGGCAAGTTACTCAACTTCTCTGTATATCAGATCCCTCATTCGTAACATGGGGGCCCTAAGAGTGTTATTATACTATTATTAACATAAGGAATTTTGTGAGGATTAAGTGGCTTAATATATGTAAAGTGCTTAGATCAGCATCTGGCACATGCACAGAGTTACATGAGTGTCATCATGAAATTTTATTACAGATGTTACAATGCTAGACAAAATTAATGTGTAAGATACATTAAATATAAGAAGAAAGCTTATTGTTATATCCCTGTATTCTCTTCAGAGACCAGTGATCTACGTCATGTGTAAACAAACAGTAGCAAATGGGCCAAATCTGACCCACTCCTTGTTTGTATAGAACCTATGAGCTAAAAATGATCTTACATTTTTTAAACGGTTGGAAAAATCACACAAAAAATATTTTGTGACATAAAAATTATATTAAATTTAACTTTCAGATCTATAAATAAAATTTTATTGAACACTGACATATTCAGCCATTTATGTCTGTAACTGTTTTTCTGCTTAGTGGCAGAGCTAAGAGAGACTATATATGGCCCCCAAAGCCTAAATATTTACTATCTGGCCTTTTATGAGAATATAGTCTGCCAATTCCTGTTCTAGATCATTTTTTCTCAGAATAAAAATCAATGGTTGGATCATGTGGTAGGAAAGGATATTTTCAGGCCAGATGTACTGAATATGTGATAAAGCCCAATAATCCCCATTTATCTAAATCCCCTTAAAAAGTCCAACTCCATCCAGTACCAAGCTAATTGCTACCTAATTTTTTTAGTTTATGCTTTTATTAGTGCATTATAGTTTGACATAATTATGGGGCTCATTTTGATATATTTATAAAAGCACATAACGCAACTTTCACAATTTCAGTTCCCCCTTGCACCCCTTCCTATGTTTCCCTGATCCCCTTCCTTTATTGTTCTTCCTTCTATTAACTTAGTTTTTAATTGGTGCATTATAGTTATACATAAAAGTAGAATTTATTGTGATATATTCATACATACATAAAGCTTAATTTGGTCAATTATATTCTGCAGTTCCTCCCTTTTTCCGATCCTTCTTCCCTCCGCACTCAATCCCCTTCCTCTACCCTACTGTTCTCCCTTCTGTTTTCATGAGATCCCCTCTTTTATAATTCCTTATTTCTCCTTAGCTTCCACATATAAGAGAAAACATTCAACCACTGATTTTCTGAGTCTGGCTTATTTTACTTAGTATGGTATTCTCCAGTTTCATTGATTTACCAGAAAATGACATAATTTCATTCTTTTTTAAAATTTTTTTATTAGTTGCTCAAAACATTACAATGATCTTGACATATCATACATACATATCATACATATTTGATTCAAATGGGGTACGTAATCTTATTTTTCCACGTGTACAGATTGCAGGATCACATTGGTTATACAGCCACGTAAAATTCCATTGTAAATGCCACCTAAATCCTATTGAAAATCTTTATCTCAGGTCCAGAATTCCCACTGAAGTTCTGGACTCAGATATCCCAGAGTCTATTTCACATTTCCACATGGATGACTATTTGACACCTTTGGCTTCACATATATAAAACTGGACTTCAGATTTTCCACCTCACATACTTTGCTAATCTTGTCCACTTCCTACCTGCACCGGTTTATTTAATGGCCCTCCAAGTTACTTAGGCCAAAATCCTAGGAATCTTTCTTGATTACTCTGTCCCTCATCATGCATCTACCAGAAGTCCAGGAGAAACTTATTCTGCCTCCAAACTCTTAGGAATTCAATCACTCCCATCCATGTCCACTATCATCACACTAGTCTAAGACATTGGCTATACATTAAATATAAGAAGAAAGCTTATTGTTATACCCCTGTATTCTCTTCAGAGACCACTGGATACTGAAGCTGTCATTTTACTGTTCTCTCTGCTTTAATTTGTTAAAGTTTAATGTTCAAAAAGGCAAAATTATGACTCTCATGGACATATGCCAAATATTTTGGTAAATTCATTAACTAATGCAGGAACAAGTAATATTTTAAAACTGGAAAGAACATATAAGAATATTTATGTTATGTTAGAATATGATTTCTGTGTTAGTACAATAGTTAATATCCAAGAAGGTCATATTGATAGCCATTGAAGTTGTTCATTACAACAGAAATATCAAAAAATTATTTGCTTCTCTACTAAGCTATGATCTGAGTTAACCTCTGTCTTGACAGAGCTGTAAAATAGTCCAAATAAGAGAAAATCAAGCCCAGTCAGTATTGTACTGAAAAAAGGCTTGATAATCTGTTTTGCCTGGCTTTAAATTTTGGTTAATTTTTCTGACACATCCTTATTCTTCTGTGTACAGACTACTATTCCACTACTATTCCACACATTAGCCTGGATGAACATCTTAAAACACGTACAGGGCTAAACATTAAAATAAAGACTCTTACTATGAACTTCAGAGCTCTGTGTGACTTGGCCTAGCTTCCTGACCTCAAATCCTAGTACTGTGTCAGCCACACCGTTTCCCTACACTGGCCACATGTCATTTCCTGAAACACACTGAACTCATACCTACCTCAGGACCTTTGCAAGAGCTCTTCCTTATGTCTATAACCATCTTTCTCCAGATCTTACTTTGGTAGTCTCCTTGTCATCATTTAACTATCACTTCAGAAAACTAAGTCACCTACCTCTTCACTCTCTTAGCTTTTTCCATTTCTCTTTTATTTCCTTAATAGCATTTGTCACTGTTTCTGTTTGCCTATAAGTTTATTTATTTCTCACATTAAAAAGTAAATGGCCTAAAAGCACATAGTTTATCTTGGTCATAGATATGTCTCCAATAGCACACGTAATACTAGATACATAATATGTGATCAATAAATATTTGTTCAGGTCACTGACCTGAAATACATTCTCAGTTCCAGCCCTGACTTTTTCATTACCTGACAACTGTGTGGCTTTAGAAAATTCTTTCTCTCCCTTGAGCCTCAGTTGTACCATTTAAAAGATGATGGTGGGGAATTGAATCATCTCTAAAGTACTTACCAGCCTATAATACAATCAACAATCTTATCAATTGATATATATTGCAATGACTTTCCAAAAGTAGAGAAAAAATGGCACTTCTCCTCCTCCTTCTCCTCCTCTTCCTTCTCCTCCTCCTCCCCCTCCTCATCATCATTTACCACGCAATTTGCATTGATTCAGACCCACTATTAGCCAGTCTCTGAACTAGATGTTGAGAATACAGCAACTGATTTAAAAATACCATAATTAGGGGGTACACTCTATATGTATGCAAAGCAAAAAATAATATAAAGTACTATATTGAGTTCCAAAAGAATTATAGCAATCAAATAATTTTGATAGCTAGAATTTATTGAGATTCTACTATGTGCCAAGCATTACTGTAAAAAATTCATACACACACACACATACACACACACACACCTGGGATATAGGTACTAGTGCTACTATATCTATTTGTAGATAATAAGTAGTATTAGAATGCAGAAGACCTTCCTGACAACTGAGTTCACCAAAATAAAAGATATGATTTAGATAACCAAGGAAGAAAGATGTGAGTATAAGAAGGAATAACTTAAGCCAACATATTAATGGGAAATACATACCACCATTTCAGGGCAGAAGGAGTCGGGTGATTTCACTAGTGTCAAGTAGCTTGGTGAAATTGAAGAGAGGGGTTGGACAAAGAAAGTGGCAAACGAATTATGGAAGGGTTTGAGTGCTATGTCAAGTTGTGGGGCCCTGTTTCTGTAGATATTGGTGATGTATTGAAGTTTTCTGAAAGTGTTCAGAATTACAATCTAATAAAATCTGTAGGGCGTGGCTGCCCGCTTCCTGGTCTTGGGGCCGCACATGTGGCTGGAGGCGGTGCTGTGGGCGGTGATAGAGGAGGCGGACAACCTCAGGTTAGGTCCAGGACTCTTCCGCCCTCGTGGACAGCTTGTGGCTTCCCTTACAGACTATGGGATGGGTGTACACATAAACTTGCTCCACCCTTCTGACCTTTATTCTGATTGGCTCCTGTGCAGTATATAAGCTGTGTGTACTTCCACAATACATAAGATCCTGCTTCGACTTGTCTCCCTGGCACGTCTGATTGTCCTCCCGGGAGGGAGGGCTGGGTGTGGGCAGCCAGTCTACCTTTACCTTTCTTGGCTCGTCTTGGTTGGGGCTTGCTTTTCCCATCCACATGGCAATTAAGAGGCTGTCACTAAAATCCAGGTGTGATGTGATAAAAGATTCATATTAGGGTGTTTACAATACCAGAGAGACAGATTAGGAATATAATAGAAATTAGAGGAAGAATTAACTGTAATCAATGACTGGCTTGATTTTAGATGTCAATGCCAAGATGGATATGATAAAGATGACCCCTGTTTTCCGGTTTAAGAGATAGGAAAGTCTTGAGGTGTGAAAGATAAAAATAAAAAGTACAGGGAGCTGAGGTTGTGGCTCAGTGGTAGAGCAGTCACCTAGCACTCATGAGGCACTGGGTTTGATCCTCAGCATGACACATAAATAAATAAATAAAATAATGGTATTGTGTCTACCTACAAGTAAAAAAAATTATTTTTAAAAGTGAAAAGTATGGGAATACTTTAGAAACATTTATCATTAACAGAAATATTATCCACAGAAGACTTATAGTATGACATATCCCAAGTTAACTCTGAGTTAAACTCAAGAAAATTAATAGGGACTGCATCATCTAATGCTTATGAAACATTAAGTGAAAATTCTGTTATGATCACTTATAAATGTAGAAAAATCCCACTTGCTGAATGGTTTATATTCTCTGCTTAGATGAAAACTGTGAAAAGCTACTTGAAGTTGACCAGAACACAGTGGCAGATGAGAATGATAAACACATGGTATGATGGGTAACTTCCATTTGCCCTTCTAGAGCCACTCCCAGCCTTAACCTTGCTCTCTGCCTTGCAAAGCTGACCTAAATGCACCTTATCAATTGGCTCCTTACCATGATTTCTGGATAGACTTGGCCAACCATGAGCCCAGTACAAGACCAAAGGGAAGAGAAAATAAGGTCAGGGAATTTAATGCTGAGAGGTTGCACTGGCCTGTTGCTCTGCTCCTCTACCTAACCCAAAAGTCACTGCCCCTCTTATGTCAGTTTTATGTACAAGACGCTCTCCTTCTGGGTGCCAACAATTGTTCCCTCCTCTTACCACTTCATCTTAGAGATACTAATCTCTCCTCTTATCCCTTTGGCTTAGAAATAAGAGCTTGGCTCTCTTTTGCTATTGCTATGCGACTCCTTGTGGGTCCCTTATACACATACCTCTATAAAGAGTTGCTTTATGAATAGACCTTGTTCAAATTATACTAATTTGATTATGTCATGTTCTCCTTTGGCATATCCTGACTGATGCACTTAGGAAGTAGTTTTATACAAGTAGTATATAGCTTAGAGCAATACAGTGCTTGGTTAAGAGTTTGATTTCCAAAGTCAAACCAGGCCGTATTTCAATCACAGACCTACCACAGATCTGTTATTTGGACAAAGTTTCTTATTGCTGATTCTCAGTATCCTAATCTACAAAATGGGAGTAATGCAGTATTTACCTCACAGTATTATAAGAATTAAATGAGATAATATATTCAACGTGCCTGGCACAATGCCTAATATAACATAAGTACTCAGTAAATATTAGTTATTCACATACTTTTTATAGTTCAAAGCAACGGCAGAGGTTGGAAATACATTTTGAAAATTCATTAATTAGGGTCCTGTTTACAACTTCATTGTTAAGTCTAATTGCTTGTTTGAAATAGTCTCCTGACTTCATTAAAGTAATTATTGCCTGTCAGTAAATGATGGGTTTAAATTTCTGCACATATGCTAGAATTTTACGCATCTTGCACTTCACAGCAGGAACCCAGTCTTAGTCAACACTTTCTTGCTTTGACATCTGCACTCAATGCATAGGGTCTTACTTAAGCAAACGCATAATTATCCTTCAAAATAAAAGTGTAAACAGGATTGTGGATCTTCTATTTGTTAACTTGCTCCCTTAGTGTGAACATTCTAGTTACATTATCTGCCTTGTACTGTCAGCATTACAGCAAGTCAGTAACTCATGGTGCAAAATAAGGAACTAGAACTCCAAGAGACTAAGGCATGGCTAGATATACAGGGAAAGGTCCAGGTAAAAGAGCTTCTGAGCCCTATGAATTTACTCAAAAGCCCATGTTCAGGACAAAGTTTGGAGTCAGGAGTCAAGCACTCAGATCTTCAAAGCCATACAAGGATCAACAAGTGAGAGTCAGGAAATATATCTGATATTTGAGAAACATGTATTCAAACCCTACTATGCACAAGAATTCATAGTAGGTAGCAAAGGAGGTAGGTACAGTGGACATACAAATAAAGATAGACAGATATCTGACATCCAAAGTCTAGGCAAACATCCTGAACCAAAACCTTTGTTAGAAATAGCAAGTGTTCACATATCCAGACAATCCACTGAAGCAGAAGACAGAGAATCCTAATAACTGAAGCCCTGGTAACCAAAGCCAAGTCCCCCTTTGTAATCAGAGAGGCCCTTCTATGCTTGCTTTCTTTTTTTTTTTTCTATGCTTCCTTTCAAGGCAACCTTCATTCTCCCAGAAATGGCCAGCCTCAAGCTCGCAAATGGAAAGAAACTTAAGACTTGCAGGTGATTAGATGGAAGAATGATGTTAAGATGGGAATGATAACTGAATTCTGGCACACATATAAAAAATGTTCCAGTATAAAAAGTTCATGTTCCAAGTTCTCCTCAGTTCTGCCATAAGCCCAACAGTTCTGTTGCCTGTCTATTTTCGTTTCCCACATTACATTATTCATGGACAGGAACAGCCTAAGTCTGATAAAAATCAGATGACTTCCTCAACACCAATAAAATGAAGAGAGAAATATATGCACTGGGTTTATGAAGCTGCAAAGGGAAATGCTGGACACAGTGTCTATAAATAAACTAGAGGTAAGTCTCCATTCAAAATAGAGAAAAACAGATACAGGCTGTAGATGCCAGAAAGCAGCAATGAACAGAAAGGAATGTGAGCTTTAGACTGTTGTAACCACCCAGCCCAATTTTTTATCATTATCCCAGGAACACCTTGGTCATAGGGAGGAGGAGAGAAGGAGTGAGAAAACATGATGAAAGGTGGCCCTATTTTAAAACAAGTTTCCATAATATTAAAAGGTACCAGATGGCTTTCTTAAAACTGCAATACATAAAAACTGTGAAACTGTGAGGCGAAAAGTGGAGTTCTGTTATCCAAATTGCAGAAGAATTTCACTTTTTCTCAAAGATAAGGGCTTTCCCAAATACATGTAATTAGTTAATCATTTGCATCTAAATACTTGACGAAAATACAGTATCTATTATATTTCATCAAGGAATATATTCCACATTATATGTAATTTTCAAAGTAAATATGCCCTTATTTTGATTTTGAACATACAATTCCATTGTGTATTCTTGGATAGCCAAGGATTGACACATGACAGGCTGTGTTTCCCCAGAAGCTGAGACAAGAATATGAGTATAAGTGGTATATTTGGGAGGTGATTCCAAGAAGCACTGGTAGGAAATCAAGGAAGTGTGGCATAGAAGGAAGTCAGCGTATATGCATTCCTGAGCAGGTCATCACTGTGGGTAACTGTGCTCAAACCCACCAGGGAATTCTGAGATACTACAGAGAGCTGGGGGGATTAATCCATCAATTTCCCTCAGTACTTAGTTGAGGGCTGTTTAATTACCTGGAGGGAGAGGGTATTAACCCCCTAGCACAAATTCTATGAACTCTAGAGACCAAAGAAAGCACATAGGCAATGAGTGTCAGCTGAAAGTATTAGCTGGGTATGCCCAGAAATGGTGAATACCCAGGAGATAAGAATTGGGGGCAGGGGCATCAATAGTGACTGATGCAACATATAACTTCCCTTCCTCCAATTATCTGAAGAATGAAAGGATAAGTTCAATAGCGTTCCAAGGCATCTTCTAACTATCTTTTCAATTATATTAAGAAAACATGCAAAATTGTTCTAATTACTATAATATGCAAATATATACACACAAATGCTAGAACTTAGAATTAATTCAAATTTCAAGAAGACAAACACTATGGATGTCTGGAGCACTCCTATAATCCTCTTGTTCTCCGTGTGCCCAGTACTGTGTCTGGCACATAGAAGGTTTTATAATCAATCAACACTTGTTGCCCAATGAATAAGCAGGGAATCATAATCAAAAGAGCATTTAATTCAGTTCATGTTTACACTCCTCTGTAATGTATTCATTCATTATAAACTATTCATCTACAATCTTTTGATTTAAACAGAAGTCTCTTCTCTAACAGAGGTCAGTGAATATTTTATGGAATCACAATACTCAGTGAGGGAAAGAACTCCTCTTTAAGTTAACAACTGCTTCATTTTACAATAGCAAGTCAGACAGGTTCTTAATTAATTTGCTAATAGTTTTTTCTCTGTGTATGGTCATTAACTCCAGTTGAATCTTTATCCATAACACAATGTGTGCATATATCTATACCACATACAGATATATTTGCATACATATATATATATATATATATAAATAAACCATGCAAATGGGTTGATTTTATCTGTATCAATTTTCTTTTATGGTACACTCCCAAGTTTTGACAATTGGTTTAGCACAATTTAGCTCCAAGTACTTAAAATATTCTTGAATGTGAAGAACTAACATAATGCCTTTCTACAAGCTGCAGGAGGAAAGTTCACAAGAAAATTAGGGCAATTTTGCATAGCAACTTGTATATTTACATATCAACAATCCATTTAATGAAGAACACTAAAAATAGCAGATCTAGTATGTCCAGAAGCTGCAAACAAAACACATCCTGCTAAATTCAAACAATAGCAGAGGAATAAGCCTGGTTTGTGTTCTAGTATTAGAAAAAAATGCAATATTTCTTTAAAAATAAATACATAAAATCCTATGTCTTGCCTTCCCCAAACTAGGAGAAACTGTATGCTGATCACATAGGAAGTGGTCCTTATCTCCAAATCTCAGGTATAGTGAACTCACTTCTCTTCTGTAGTACTGTCCTGGTCCTGACAGGGAGTCAATTAGTCATCCAAGTGCCCAGTGTGAACTGCACACCAAACTAAACATTATTGAGGGAAGACAAAAGAAAAAGGGCCCAGTTCCTGTCCTTGAAAGGATTGGATCTGATTGCTTATAGAGGACACACATTTTAAAATAATACCAATCCTTAAAAATGCTCAAAAAGCAACATCAAGCAATGCCAATTAAGAGTGGGAAGAGGAAGAGTAAAAGGAATTGTGGTTGAAATGCAAAAATCCATAAAGTGAGTGGAAGGGAAAATATATACTTATTGATAAATCTTAAAATAGTTGTTCTAGAAAAGGGATTACAAAACCAGTTGCCTCAGATGGAAGCAGTCTGTAGACCATTTGGCCAGTGGAGTGTTCTTTTTAAAGTATGTTTTTGAATGATTGTAAGTTCTACAAAGCACTATTTATATCACCTCTGGTAATCCTACACATTTATAGTTACTTAAAAGCCTGGCCAGTGAAAACATGTGAATTTTCTCTTTCTGAACTAGAGACACCCTTTAAAACTTAGTAATAAGCCAGGCATGGTGGTGCACACCTGTAATTCCAGCTACTTGGGAGTCTGAGGCAGAAGGGTCACGAGTTCCAGGTCACCCTGGGCAACTTAGCAAGATCCTATCTCAGTAGCAGCATCCTTTGGTGTGTATTGTTATGGGTGCTGATTGTTATGGATTGAATTGCACCCCCCATACACATACAACCAAATTCTTGTATTTAAGCTCTAACCCCTATTGAGACTATATTTGGAGATAGGACCTTTAGGAGGTAGTTCATATTAAGTGAGGTCATAAGGATGAAGCTCTAATCAAGATTGGATTGGTGACTTTATGTCAGGAAGTAGGAGAACATGCCCATTCTCTTCCTTCTTCTCCCTCTCTCACCTTTCCTTTTTCCCCCTTTTCTCCTTGTCACTCCCCATGCTTGCTCAGAAGAAAAGCCATGTAAGGACAAAGTGATCATCAGAAAACCAGGAAGTAAATCTTTCCCAGATGCTGAAACTGTTGGCACCCTGATCTTGGATTTCCCAGCTCCCACCCTGTATTTAAAAAAAAATTTTGTTTAAGTCTCTCCGTCAATGGCACTTCTGCTCAATCAGAGTAAGATACTGATACAAATGGTCCTCAAACCTCACTTTGTTCTGGACAGACATCCAAATTGCCTGGGATTCCCAAGGTATGTGAACTATTATTCCTTGATATTTTGTACCAAGCACTTCTGAAGATTTTAGTGAAAGAACCTAGGAAAAAATACCATCATACTTTTCAAATAAAAGAAGACAGGAAGGCATCAGGGGTCAGTGGTCACTGTCAAACTAGAGTGACCCAAGCAGCCTGGGTAGGGCACTGTGATGCTGAAGATAGAACAAGGTTCTTCCAGGCAAAAGGAGAGATGGAGGGCAGGAGATTCCAGGCGGGCCCATCTCTCCCCACGTGCAATTTATTGTGAGGTAGACTGGCATTTTGTCTCATTTTGTATTCTAGACTCCAGCTCTGATTTGACCTCCAAACCTCATTTCTAGGCATTTTTGCTGTGGGGGTTGAAGTTTTAGCTGAGACTAACTTGAGTAATTTTGCTGTTGGTTTGCCCTGGGCTTCATTCCTTTTCCCAACTACAACTCAAGTACACAAATTTCAAGTATAATCCTTGAGTCTCTCCCACCACCTCCAGTTGAGCTGCTGTATCTCAGTGTTCCTGAACTCTCTCCTGTACCCCAGTAATAATGTCTCTCCATATTTCCCATCTTCATAGCAGAAAAGACCACATCTATCAGGACTAAGACAAGGGTCCTAATAGATTTCCATAGACAGAGAGTAAATACATAAATACTTTAGAATATTGCTTTTAAACCTTATTATGTATCAGTGGCATCTGGATACCTGGTTATAATGCATATTTAGTATACCCCATTCTAATTCAGTGGATCAGAGGTGGGGGCCTAAGAATTTACATCTTTAACAACATTTTGAGTGAGTCAGATGCAGGTGATCAGAGGAACATATTTTGAGAATCACGATCTGAATCCATTGATTCACTAGCACAATCCTCATGACATTATACCTCTGAGGTCTAATTTAAATGGGAGAAGTGAGTTCTTTCCCTGTGATAGGTAAGGGAGAATAAACAGACCTCTAAAATGGTTTTTAAATCAAGGATGGGAAATTCCAGAGAAGAGACCTGAAGTTGGAGTTTCAGAGAATGTAGCTATTCAATCCAGACTTCCAACTTCTTTTCTAACATTGAAAAGCAGACCCTGTTATTGGTTTTCCACAGGTGACCTGTTATTTTGCCTCCTCTATAGCAGGCTTTGAAGCTGCTTTTCCTATCTGAGACTTTACTTTGCTCCAGGTCAAAAAACTCCACATTGCCACTGTACCTTCTTTCTTTAAAAAGCTGATTGTTCTTAATAATAATAATAATTCTCAGATTCCTGTTTAGACTATCTGGGGAGTTTATTTTTTTCAATTCACATTCTTGGGCCTGCTACCTGCCAACACCTCAGACACAATTATAGTATCCTCATTCAATAGATTCAGGGTAGGACTCAGGAAACACATTGTGACAAGCTCCCCAAGTAATTTTGATACAAACTCTGGATAGACCTGTGTAAATTAATCCATACTGGACTTAACCCAGGACCAGTTGCACTGTTCACTGGTACCTTCTAGACACACCACCCTTAGGACCTTCAAGTTGTAAAGTAGCTACATGGAGATATGGGCCTAAGGATCTTTCTGAATTCAGGAGAACCCACAGGCTGGGACATTCCTGACTAGGGGAAATGTGACTGAAAACATTGAAAGATCATTGAGTAACACATATGAACACAACTACAGAGAAGATAGGATTAGAGACTCAGAAAAACTATGCAAAAAGTAAGGAGCTCTAGAAATAAAATCAATGAGTCTCATGATAAAATACCTTAGTTTTGTTTTTTGGTTATTGCTTTTAAGAATTTTAATGAGAGTAGAACACTAAAAAATATGGCAAGAGAGAAATAATCAAAAACATTCTTCAGAGAAGGAATATCTGAAGGATCTCAGGAATTAGTTGCTTTATGAGGATCCAGGCCCAGGGAGTGCAACCATGCTCCATTTTCCTGCTGCACTTTTAAGTCACAGGGGGAAAAGGTTTAGAATAGAAAAGCACAAGGAAAGGACAAGCAAGGAGCAAAGCAGAAAATACATTCAGTACCTATGGGAATCACAGGGGGGCTTGTGGGGAAAAACAGATGAGGATTTAAAGAGGGATATTTTTTTAATTGAGTAAGGAAATAATTCCACAGCACTAAGTGCCACATCACACCAGAGACTGAACAGAGCAGCCCGGTCCAATAATGCATGCCATATGGTGAGTTAGAAGCCAAGTGTGCCTGGCGCTCTCAGCTCAGAGAAAAGGCTACCTTTCAGAAGCTGATAATTTTGCAGACCACCTGGGGTTCTTTCACTGTGGCATCCCCTGGGATGTGAGACTGCATTATTCCCCCCCAGCAAAGACTGGGGATGTGTCAAGCACAGGTGGATTTTTCAAACTATATGTCTCAGTGCAGCCAACAATGAGGCAGTCAGCATGTTTAAAAGCAAAGGTTTGCACTCATTTCAGTCTTTGGGCCAGTAAACCTACTTTATTAGAAATCATCACTAATAAAACCTAATTTCAGAGATTGTCATGAGCCCCTGCTGATATCCCTCATTGCAACTACCTTAGATTTTCTAGCATTATACTTCAGTAAATGAGGTATAGAACCTTCCTCTGGATTTGTTTTATTTTCACGGTCACGCTTGCACACACCTACATAAATACATAAACACACATGCTCAGCTGCACTCTAAAACTCCCCCATCCTATATGCCATTAAGTCAGGCACACAGGCTAGTGATTGCTAATCTGAAAACTAAGTTCATCCTAATGTATTAATGGGCACTAACCTCCTAATGATCACTCACAAACATAGGAGGTAAATAGGATAGTGGTTAGAAGTCAAGAAAAGAGCTGGGTTTTGACGCCAGCTCTATCACCTAATTAGCCACCTGACCTTGAGGGAGTCATTTAACCATGTGTGCCTCCATTTTCTCATCTGCAAACCAGATGTTTTGCCAAGGTTTGTAAATGCTGTAGGGTTTTGCCAGTATTTAGTGACAGAAAGTATGACTAGCATTTAGAACAGAACCCATCTTACATAGAATGTCCAGTAATTTTTATCCTTCTTGATGCTGCTGCTGTCACTCTTTGCCAGCACTATTCCCATTTTAGCAGACATAGTGGTCTTCTGAGTATTGTAAAGGTGTGATAAGGGCAGTTGAGCTAAGGATCTTGTTGATTCTAGCACACTCAGAGCAGAACTTGTGTGAAATCCTAGAGCTTTTCTCACTGGCACCGTGGACCATGCCTCTTAGTGCATCTGTCTCCTGGTCTCTAAGATTGGCTTGTACTAAGGCCAAATGGTCTTTTTCACATGAAAGGAAAGAAAAGGGACCTAAAGAAAACACAAGGTGGGACTGTGCTGGTCCTTTGTATTGCTCAGTGTGCTATTTTTGGCATTCTGTCCTCACAGTATGTCTCTGTTTTTTATTCCTTGCCAGAACCAAATTCCAATTAGGAGTTCATCAACAGTAGGAATTCTGCTGCAGAGAATAAAATAATTGTGACATGTTTGTTTTAAAGCTGATTTTTACTTAATAAACCATCTGTTATGGATAAACTGGTGTCTTACAAAAATTCTTTTAAAGGTCTGAAGCAATATCTATGTAGAGACAATTCTTATATTTATGGTAGAATAGATATATTTTTAACATGTCACACTACATGTACAGCAGGTAATTAGGTGTCTAATTAAATTTCTACACTGGGTCACTAGGAAATATCCTAAACTTTATATTATCAATGTAATAAACTAGGGATGACCAATGCAATTCAAGATATATTTGAAACACAAATAAACAAGTGCACACACAGACCAAAATTAAAGAGGGACTTAGAAGTGTTGTATCTTCTAGAGAGGAAACATGCAACCTTAAGGTGAAGTGATCAATGGTCCTTTCAGGCAAAACAGAACAAAACAAAAACAAAAACAAAATTAAGTTAAATACATGGAAACAGAGAGTAGAACAGTGGTACTAGGGTCAGGAGGCTGGAGATAAATGGGGAGATATAGGTCAAATTACAAAAAATTCATTTATATAGGAGAAGCCTAGAGATCTGATGTAAAGCATTAAGACTATATTTTGTAATATTTAATTATAATCTAGAAATTTGCTAAGAATTGATTTTAAGTATGTTTACCACATATAATACAAAAAGGTAACTATATGAGATGAGGAATAGGTAAATTTGCATGACTATGGTAATCATTTCATTATCTACATGAAAACATTATATCAAATATCTTCAATATATACACTTAAAAAACTGCTGGGCATCACATGGTAGATCACAAGGTAGTGACTCAGTGCAATGACAACTCTTCAGTGCATACTCTCTGAAGATTTCATTTATTCTATCACCCTCATGCTAATCTTGGGTTAAGTTGATCACACTTTAATTAATCTGGTCAATTAAATACCATTAATGAGAAAGGAGGTGATTATCCAGATACACTTAGTTTTACTATAGCCACAATTCATTGTTCCTATAGTCATGACATCTAGGATCTTGGGGTAATAAATACAAATATAATCAAAGGATAAAGACTGACCCAGTAGAATCCTTAAAAAGAATATGGACCTGTGACAAGCTCCTTATTGCAAATGCCAACATCTATACTATAAGCCTTTCAGGCAAAGAGGCTTTCACAAAGCTTTTATAAACTCCACTTCCCTATTCTCCTTATACTAAATCTGCCTCCCCCCAACCTGTGTATGCATGCAAACAAACACACACACACACACACACACACACACACACACACACACACATCATTCATAACAGGCATATTACCAAGAAATGGTGATAGAAAAAAGATCATGAGAGATGGTATAATTTAGCTTTGTGCTACATCCTTCAATTTTTGTCCATGGTGGTCTCTAGTATCATCTTTTCCAATGTCTTATCTTACCTGTTGATTTTTAAACTAAGCTATTATAGGACTCTTTGGTATCCATGCCAACTTCAAAGTACCAGTTATAGATTTTTATGGACCAGATTACAGAAACACAAATTCTCCTGTTTTCTTACCTTTACACTTGTTTATAGGGTAATTAAAATAGAGTCCAAGCTATTTGTGCATGACACAGGTATTGCAGCTTGATTAGAGAAGAAAGGAACAAAGGGAAGCCACAGATGGATTGTCATGCTAGACTTTCTAAAAATCAGCATCCAGGTCAAGAATGAGGGTGAAAACACAGTTTAAAAGGTTTATGTACCCTGTTCCTAGTTTACTGTTAATTCTGTCCTGATATTAGACTTTTCTATGATTAATATGATATAATTTATACCAATAACATAATTAATATTACTATTAATTATAAGGATGATGATATAGAAGTGACCTTTTGAGAGATCACACCTAGGATTTTGCTTTCTACATCATCAGCAACAGGAATGGTGGGAATTCTAGGGAAAGGAAGAGAGGACTTTGGTGTACATTTTGAATCATCTATCGAATAGATCCAGCACCTAAACAAAATAAAGTGGCACTGTGATCTCTGCATCTCATCAGGCATCTTGTGGGCCACACCATGATACTCAGTCTGAAGGGCAAATGCCAACTAGAAATACCCTCATTCTTGCTCTCACTTAGCCAATGTTTTTCTGTAATATTCAAGAGTACATAATGTCAGCAGCCAGGTCCTTGTTGCACTTCTTGCTGTCGCTACATTTAGACACTCTAAATTTGTATAACTTTTGTGAAGGTTCAGCCCCAAGCAGTAATTCTCCCAGTAAGTCTTTCCCTGCTGGGCTTTCAGCATGTAGACATAAACAAAAGCAAGACTCAACTGCAGATGTACTGCCCATTGTCCCCCAGTGACCAAGATATTAATGCATAGTTGGCGGAAGTTTAATCTCTAGCTCTGGCAACCCTCTGTGTGCCCCAAATTCCAATGACCCCAATTACTCAGGCCCAGATACCCAGGAAAGTAAACTAAGGCAGCTCCTTCTAGTGCCTTTTCCTATAATGTGATCTCCCTGGGCCCAAGATCACAGATGAATCCAAGGACTGTTTGCTTGCCAAGGCCCAAAAAGAGACAGTGGTATCCATCAGGAACTTAGGAGCTATTAATCTCAGGGCTTTCCTTTCAAACTGAAGAATGCCCCTTCACTGGTTCCTGTTATTAATGTATACAGCCAATTCAAAGCACACTGCTTCCATGTCAAGATTTCACTTTGGGATTTCTTTATCTTTTCCAGCCTGCTCATGCCTCATAGCAGATGGTCTGGTATTGGGGGCAGGGGAAGCCAGGAGTAAGAGGAGGGGAAGAATGGGAAAAGAAAAAGAATTAATGATTTTTGTAACTAAAGTCTGCTTTATGTCAAATAGGGAGCTCCATCTAACCTGCATAAAAATATGAAGTTTCAAACAGTATTCATTCACTGGACTTCATTTCTATTCAACAAAGATGTATAGGACATCTACTTAAAGTGAGGTACCACCCTAGACTACATAGGAGATGTGGTTGTTGGATTTTAACAACACTTGGTATAGATGGAAAATGAGTGATAGACAAAACTTAGAATTATAAGGGAACGCAATACATAATCTAGTAGAAGCACAAGAAAATAAAGTATATGACAGCACAGATATCTCATGGGACAGCCCAGAAGTCTCCTCTGGGATTTCAGAACATTGCCAAATGGCAGAGTATTATGAATTATAAGGGAAAGCACGAACACATTCTTCCTATACACTACTTGAGCTCCTTCTCCAAACCATAAGGCTGTAAAGTGTGTCAAATATGGTTTCTGTTCTAGCTTGTCATATGAATAGAGTAGGCCCTTATCTCCATTCTATCATGTAAAGAGAAAAGCACTACTCATCTCATAATCTATCCCTGACCAGTAAATTAAATAAACAGAAGGAATCCACCTAGAAATTTCTCTTCCTGCTGCCTTTTCCCAGATGTCATCTTCCTATAGAAGACGTGAAATAGATGAAAATTCTTGCCTATAGTACCAAGAAATATGTGAAGAAACATGAGAGTGTCAGGTACCTGGTTGGAACTTGAAAGGGGGGGCTCAGCAGAATGGGAAATGGTAGAAAGCATTGTTCAGGCCAAACTCTATCAAACAGCTTCAGGAGAGAGCTAGTTAAATGGCAGTCTCTGCGGTCAAGCAGCCTGCGCTTTGGCACTTGACCCTAGAACTTCATCTTGGATATGTGGGTTTACCTTTCTGGACACCAATTTCCTCAGTTGTATAACATAGATCATGCTGCCTAGTTGATAAAGGATGTCATGGGACGTACATGATATAATTCTTATATAAAGATAGGAGATAGTACAAGTTCAGTAAACACTTCACAATTCTATTCAGAGTTGGCCCTGATTGTGAAGGCATATGTTATTGAGAAAAAAAAATTATTGCTGTGCACCTAGCTGGGATTCCATGACAGAAAGGAGGGATGAAAAGAGGAGAAAAAAAAGATTGACTAGAAGACTACAGAGGTTGGCTTTTTACTAAAAACAAAACAAAACAGAAATCCCTTTTTAAACTTCCAGAGCATTCCAGTAGGAGGCTGGGCCTCTGCAGTAGAGTGGGAGTAGTTAGAGTACATCTGATACTAGGAGGCCTCCTGGGGGTAGTCAGAGCTGACTGAGAGACTAGTGAGGTGTACCAGACCTGTAATGTTTACCAGAAAGCAGGACTAAAGATGGAACGTTCCGAGATGGGGTTCTAGAATGAAGAGGAATCAAAGGGAAATTGTTGTATGTATACATATGGAACAGAGGGGCTCTCGAATTGCAGGAGCAGATCCTGTGGTTATAGGTTCCAGTGATCATTTAAACACTTGCAGTCAGATGGAAAAAGTTAGAAAGGCTTGGGAGAGCAAGAGGGTGGTACTCTGTATTTCTCCTTACCAGGAAAGAGACAGCAACTGTCCTCCCTACTGTCTTTTAAACCACCACTTCTCTTTTCATTTTTCCCTCACTCTCCACCCCTCTTCCCTTCCTCTTCTTTCTTATAATGCTGTCTCTTGGTTAGTTGTGATTACAGTATTAATGTCCTTATATACAGGTTTCATCCAACTTCATGCCTTTGAATTCCTAAATGAGATGACTTGGATGGCAGATACTATATGATCATCACCATAAAACTCAAATAAAAAAGATGTCACCACAAGCTTAGGTAAGAGACAGTTGCTATAGTCTAAGTGTTTATGTCCCCCTAAAATTTATCTGTTGAAATCCTAACCCCCAAGGGGATGATATTAGGAGGTAGGGCCTTTGTGAAGTGGTAAGATCATAAAGGTGGAGCCCTCATGACAGAATTAGTGCCCTTATGTCCTTTCACCACATGAAGGTACAGAAAAAAAGACCACACCTACAATTCCAGAAGTAGGCCCTCCCAGACACTGAATGTAATGGCATTTTGATCTTAGAATTCCTAACCTCTAGTAGTAGGAGAAATAAACGTTTATTGTTTATACCTCACTCTGTCTATGGTATTTTGTTATAGTATCCTGAATGGAATAGGACAAATTTGAGGCAAACGAATAAAGCTGTACATGAGTAAATATAGAAATTGATTAGATTTGAAAAGAGTTAGAAAAGAATACACCTGCACCTCTATTGGAGGGCCAATTAGCAAACTCTTAAATGATTTCACAACTCAGAAGTTGCAACTTCTCTCCAAGTCCCTCATTCCTCCTTCAACTTTCTTTATCTTTCCTCCTTGGAGTTAGTGTCTTGGTTAGTCAGTGCTGCTGTGTTAGATCTTAAAGCTTCAAGCACCAAACCTCCCATCCTAAAGATTTTGTGCGGAGGACACCAACAGGAAAGTCTAAACCAAAGCTGTTACTCTCTAACATTTAACCAAGAATGGACAGAGGAACCACACTGGGTAGGCCCTCTGGAGAAACATATTCCAATCTAAAGAAAGGTTGTAGATATGGCATTTCTAACAGGATAAAATGCCTGTGGATGAACATTAAATTTTCTTTCTCTTGAGAGAATCTTTGCTCTCATAAGGAAACTGTCTAGGGAATACAGGCATCACTTCAATTATAAAAATCTCTCTTGGAAAACTAAGAGAGCACAATATAAAAATTTGCTCTGATCCTTGGCTTCACTTTTCTGCTTTTATCACTTTAGGATCATAGTATCTCTCATAGTTTACAGCTAAGCTTTATAATATATATAGCATTAAAGTCCACAGCTATTTCTAGATTATTCTCCATCAGTGCATGTTACAAAGATTCCATTTCATTTTGCTAAACTATTTTGAGATGTTGTTTTATCATGATGAAATACTAAAAATTTAGTTGTCCTGCACCATGATTTTTACTTTTTTGTGGCTTTTGAGAGATATTTAAATGATCACCTATTGAGATGTGTCAAGAAATGTATTAAGGTCCAATCACTCAGAAAGTAGTGGAAAAGAGTCAGACAGAAAGACAAAAGGAAGCAGAAAGATCAGGAACAGGATATGGTAGGAGGTATGAAAGGGAGAGAGAAGAGATTTATTCAGGGAGATAAGTTTTAGCAGATCCATGTACTGAGTTCCCTAAGCCAGCAGGGTCAATTTAGAATTGATCTGGGAGACAGAAAGTTTGAATGTATTCTATACTTGTTTTTACTCCCCACCAGCATGCTATATTTTGATGATTGGTCTTTTGGCACAAGACTAGAAAATGTATAACTGTGAAGGCAGAAAGCATTGCACATAATAAACAGTGGTTGGTGCAACACACATTTAGTGTAGCTTACAGTGATCTGCATTTGCTCCATTTCAACCCACTGGACTGCTAGATAAGGGAATTGGAGCCTGAATGTCTAGGCTGGGGTAGAATACACCCCCTGGAATTTTTTTTTGAATCTCTATTTATCAAGCTCCCTGACTGATGTGAAAATCCATACAGCAGAGACAGAATCAACATTTTTTTTCTTCCAAAAGAAAATACTCCTTTTTCAGGTAGCTCATCCTCTAGGCTGCAGACTGAACACAATTTTTTTAAGTCTAAGCATTAATTAGAGAGATAAAGAAATGTATCTCCCTTTGTTCAGAAGGAGAATTCTATTGAGCCTTTGACAATGAAGCTGCTTAAGGGACAGCCTGAGTTGCTGTTTCTGCACAGAGCTTCTGTAGAAGGAAGATAAAGAGCTCACCAGTGGAGGACTCTGGCTTCCTGCCATCTTCTTGCTGTTTCCTCTGGACTCCAGTGGGAAGTAGAGTCCTAAAAAGTAAATAAAAGGTCCATGAAGGCCAAAATGAAGCCTGTGACTTGAAGCCACACACCAGAATGCTCCACTGGGGCACCTAATTGCCTCTGAAAGTGTTTGTGAGTTTTTGTTCCCATTTTAGGCCCTGCTGCTTCCCCCTAGCATCAGCTGACAGATTATAGCGAGTGCACAAAAAGACAGGTCACTCAGGAACCCAGCCAAGATGGGTTTCTCATAGGCTCATAAGGCTCCTTGAGGCCATACTACTAGTTTATCAGGTGCCTGGGAGTGAAAGGGGGGTCTAGTTTGCCCATCCACAGATAGTTTGCTTTAAACAGTGTGCTTGATAACAGGGAAGAAGCCATAAACAGCAGTTCTCTCAAGGTCACCTCCACTGGGTACTGAATGCAGGGTTGGGGATTTCTCCCAACAATGTGCCAAGTGCTAACCCCAGGCAGCTTTCTGACTCTAATTATTAGTCCTTTCCCTGAATGGATTATCCAGCTGAGCCACTCTTCTGCAGTCCTTGCGGTCTTTAGGCCATTATCATACATCTTTCTAGATCCTGCTAGGCCAGCCAAAACCTTTGCTTTTTCCTTTTTGGTGGGAGGAGGGATGAACAGACTTAAAAGCTTTTAAATGTATATATGTATGTGTGTGTGTGTGTGTGTGTGTGTGTGTGTGTGTGTGTGTGTGTATATATATATATATATATATATATATATATATATATATATATATATATAAAATATTGCACAAATAGTTCAGGGTCCAGCACAGTGAATTTTTACATCTAAAGATAAAGGTGACAGATTCCCAGATCCAAAATTTTAAAAAATTACTCTACCCCAAAAGCTTTCCTGCTCCCATCCAGGCACTATCACCCAAGAGTATGCATCAATTCATTTTATCTGGTTTTTTGGGGGGCGGAGGATTACTAGGGATTGAACTCAGGGGCATTCAACCACTGAGCCACATCCCCAGCGCTATTTTGTATTTTATCTAGAGACAGGGTCTCACTGAGTTGCTTAGTGCCTTGCCTTTGCTGAGGCTAGCTTTGAACTCTAGATCCTCCCGTCTCAGCCTCCCAAGCCACTGGGTTTACGGCATGTGCCACCGCACCTGGTCATTTTATCTGTTTTTGTGCTTTCTACATTGAACCCTATGATATGCATTTTTAACCCTATAATATGTATGATTTCTTTTGTTTAATATTTTGTTTTAGACGTTCATTTAGATGATTAAACATAGTTTTATAATGTTCATTCTCATTTCTGCTTATTGTATATTCATCCAAAGTAATACTGATTTTTATACAATCTAGGACTGAAGGGAAATTGGCTTTTTCCCTGTATTAGCTGTCATAAATAGGGCTGCTATGAACATAAGTATTTTGAAGAACATATGAGTATTCTCATGTACTTTATCTTCCCCATATCTGCGAAGCTCAATCAAGCCTGATTCCAAGTCTCACTAGATAGCAGCTGACAGGACTAATTAATTAGTGTGATTTTCAAATACCAAGTACAACAAAACATAGGATGGCCCTCATGTTCACACCCTACCAAATCTCCTCCCAATGAGTATGGAGTTGACCTCTGACTTGCTTTTAAGTAGCAGAAGATGGCAAAAGTGATGGGCTTTCACTGCTGTAATTAAGCTGCATTATTTTGTTATTTATAGCTGTGATGCTTAAATGTCACTACTGTGATTACACACACACACTTACATGTGTGCACACTGTAAAAGGGCCTATGGACAGGGCCACATACTAAGGACCTGCAGACAGCCTCTAGTTGCTAAAAGCAGTCTCCAGTCCCTATTCAGAAAAAGAAAGGGAACCTGAGTTCAATATCTGCAAGGAGATGAAGTCTACCAAAAAATTGAATGAATTCATGAATATATTCTTCCCTAGTTGAGATTCTAAATAAGGACACAGGTGGCTTGATTGCATCCTTATGAGACTCTGCACAGAGGACCTACTTAAGTCATGCCCTAAGTGGCCTACAAAAACTATGAGATAATAAATGTGAGCTATTTTAAGTCACTAACTTTATGGCAACTCATTATATACTGTATTTAGTTTCTTATTACTGCTTTAAAATATCACCATAAACCTATTACTTAAAACAACTTACGTCTATTATTTTAGACTTCTGGATTTCAGAAATCCTAAAACTAATGAGATGGCTGGGTTGTGCTTCTTCTGAAGGCTCTAGGTGAGAATCTACTTCCTTGCCTGTTCCAGCTTCTAGAGGCCACCCACATTCCTTAGCTCATGCTCTTTATCCATCTTCAAGGCCAGCAGTACAGAATCTTCAAGTCTTTATCTCTCTAATCTCTTCTTACTTCCTCATAACTCCTTTCCTCATTCTGACCTTCCCATCTTCCTCTTATCAAGATCCTTGTGATTATACAGGGCTCACCCTGTATAATCCAGAATTGTCTCCCCATATCAAGATCTTTAACTTAGTCACATCCACAAAGTACCATTTGCCATATAACACATTCAACTGATTTTGGGGAATTCATATGCAGACATCCTTGAGGGTCATTATGTTACCTACCATGTGCTGCAATAGAAAACTAATATATCATATATCAAGAGAATCACTTTCTTTTCCAAAATGCTATTCATCTGATTATATCATATACTAGGGTTGCAGAAATTGTCCAAAAACCACCAAGTCCCTCCTAAAGCTTCTGTTATATCTAAAATTTATATATCGCTTCAATATGTCATTTAATACTTTCTGAGTTCATCCTGGAAGATCACTGATAGAACACTTTCATACCATATGAGGAAAAGTGGGTTTTTCCCCAGTTTTTATGAGGTAAAGATGAGTATTTACAGAGGAACATACTTAAGAAAGTAACTTTCTTTTACGGGCCAATGCTTTTGAGAAGAAATGGAGCCAAGGGCATATGCCAGTTTTCTTTTAAGATTCTCCTAAACTGCCACAAAATTCTACTACCAACCAATTGTCCCTATATGGTCACATCTGACAATGAAAACCAAAGGTTGGGATGACAGAAATGGAAGTATGCTATCATAAACGTGTTTTTTAATACTATACAGGAAGAGATAGAATATAACTTCAAGTTAGACTGTGATAAGTTAAAGATGTTTACTATAAACCCTAAAGTAACCTCTAGAATAAAACTAGGAGTTATAGCTAATAGGCCATCAAAGGAAATGAGATTAAATCATAATTCAAAAGAATGAAAAAAATAAAATAGGAAACAAAGAACAGATGGAACAAATAGATAGCAAATAGCAAGAGGATAGATTTAAACCTAACCATATCAATATTTGTATTATATGTAAATTATCTAAAAATCTGAATTTAAAAGCAAATTTGTTGAATTGGACAGAAAAGCAAGACCATATGTCCTCTATAAAAATGTGTTTTATATCTAAAAAATATAAATAAGTTGAAAGCAAAAAATAGGAAAATATATATCATGTTTATATAAACTCATATTAACACCAGAAAGATTTAATTTCAGAATATTACCAGGAATAACTAAAGTCATTACAGAATTATAAAGTGTTCATGTCATTAAGATGACATAATAATCCTAAACATTTATGCAACTAAAATAAGCTTTATAAAACAAAGACTGAGAAGAAATAGACAAATCCAAAATTATAGTTAAGTATATTAACACCCCTCTCTCAACAACTAATAGAACAAGTAGGCAGAAAATCAGGATGTAAAAGTTTTGAACAATGCTGCCAATCAGTTTATCCTAATTGAAATTTATAGAGCATTCCACTCAATAGCAAAATACAAACTATTTTCGTGTACATCCAGAACATTTACCAAGACAGACTACATTCTGGGGCATGAAATATGTTTCAACGCATTTCAAATAATTCAAGTCACAAAAAGTATATTTCTTGTTTACAATAAAATTGAATGATAAATCAGTATAGTATTTCTCCCGTGTCTGTGGGGCATACATTCCAAGATTCCCAGAGGGTGCCTGAATCTATGGATAATACCAAACTATACACACACACACACACACACACACACACACACACGCATACATATATAACCAAACCATACATACACATACAAATACACACACAATACACACACATACACATAAAATTTTTGTTTTCAAATTAGCACTTTATGGCTTCTCTTTAGCATATCCGAATTGCTGGTATCACTAGTCTTCTTATGCTTTGGGGACATTATAAAGTGAAATAAAGGTTACTTGAATACAAACACTACAGTTCTATGACAGTCAATATAATAACCAAAATGGCTACTAAGTGACTAACAAGTAGGTAGGATATACAGTGTGGATGTGCTGAACAAAAGGATGATTCACATTCCAAGCAAGAGAGAATAGGACAGTGCAAAATTTCACCATACTATTCAGAATACTGTGCAACATAAAACTTATGAATTGTTTATTTCTGGAATTTTCCATTTAATATCTTCAGATTGTGGCTGACCAGGGTAACTGAAACTATACAGAGCCAAAGTGTTGATAAGGAGGGACTACTGTAATGGAAAAAGTTATGGAAAAAGATCCCCACTATTTGGAAATTAAATAACACACTTCTAAATCACTCATAGTTCAAGGAATAATTCAAGAAGAAAATTATAATGTATTATGAATAGAATGAAAAATGAGAAAAAAAAACTTATATCAAAGTTTTGAGTCACTACAAAAGCAGTCCTTAGAGGGAAATTCATAGCAATCAAGATCTATGTGAATTACAGTAGATGGGGTAGAGGGAGAAGATGGGAGGGGAGGGGAGGGGGCATAGTAGAGGATAGGAAAGGTAGCAGAATAAAACAGTTACTAATATGGCATTATGTAAAAATGTGGATGTGTAACCGATGTGATTCTGCAATCTGTATTTGGGGCAAAAATGGGAGTTCATAACCCACTTGAATCTAATGTATGAAATATGATATGTCAAGAGCTTTGTAATGTTTTGAACAACCAATAAAAAAAGATTAAAAAAAGATCTATGTTAGCAAAAAGGACAGATTTCAAATGAATGACCTCAGCTTCTACCTTAAGAAATTAGACAAATGACATATAAAACAAAATTAAGAAGAAAGAAGATAAAAATCAGAGCCGGGAGGACAGGGATAGAGGAATTACAAAGGAGTATGAAGACACTTTGGGAGTGTTGGATATGCCCATCTTAGTTATGGTGATGGTTTCACAGATATACATACAAACATGTCAAAACTTATTAAGAGTACACTTTCAAGTGTGTGGTTTTATTAGGTATACCAATTATATCTCAATAAAGCAGTTTCTTAAACAAGCCCAGAAAAAAACAGTAAGTGTTCTCTTTGTTTCAAGTTGACAGTTTATTTCTTTAAGTACCTACCCAGTTCCTTGAGCCTTTTTCCAGCTTAACAATGATCCATCACAAAAGAGAGGAGGATGAAAATGCAGGTGGCTATTTGCCAAATGGATATAATAAAACCTGAATCTGCTAACTTCACAGAGTCCCGTGAAGATCAAAAGCGATAATGAACAGAACTCATTACAAAGTAAGAAAGTGTTATAAAAATGTAAGGGCTTATCTCACTAGTTCCAGATTTCCTGGTGAAGTGAATGATAGTACTAACTAGGGCCAAATTTGGAAGTGCACAGAATGTCTTTGATCCTCTAGCCTGGCCCTGATGTCCTTATGCTGAGTTTCCCAAGACCAGGGAAGACTTAAATAGGCCTTATATTGCCAAATCTTTCTCTTTTCCTCTCTGATAAACACTTAACAAGCTTTCAATTTCCCCTAGAGACCCTGTTCTCAACTAATAATAATAGGTGTATAATAATAATAGGTGTATAATAATAAGAAATTTAGAGAAGTGAATCTCTTAAAAGGTATTTATTGATATGTTATTGTTGATTCTGAGTGGCTTACTATGTCTTAACACTTGTTAAATACTAATTTCAACAACATTCTTCATTGACAGGCTAAGGGGGTGTTTTTTGGAGGTAGACAGCCCCTTACTCAGTTTACTCCATTCAGAGACTGAAAACGTCTTGGAAATTCCTTCCACTAAGTGTACAATACTTCAGTTTTTCTGCTCTAGTTATTTTATTACAAGCCAGGGATCAATTACATAAGCATTCCTAGAACGCCTATAAATCTCTCTCTCCCCCAACCCATGTGTGCACACCTTAAGAAATAATAAGAAAACAAAGCAGCTCTAATCAGTAACAGCATTGCAATGTACAATTTTATCCCTTATATATCACTTTGGGATTATAATTAAATCGTTAAAATGCATTGCTAATCTGTAAATCTGGGCTCATTAGCATAAGTGTACTCCATAATTACTAAACACAGGGTGCATGCTTGTGACTTTAATAGACTTTTCGACTATTAAGCCTGTCTGAATGTGACTCTCCACATGGTGGCCCAAGAGCTTCTAAAAGAACTTTCTTCAATTTTGTTCTATTGTACAAGGCCAGTGATATTAGTTTTCTTTTTTTTTTTTTCAAAACCAGTAACAGGTTTACTCAGACCACTGTACGACTCTAATAATTACTATTAAAAGTTTTTTTAAAAACATATGTAATCTGAAATAGTCTATCTCTATGATTTCAAACAAAGTATAAAATATAGACTTATTGATAGATTCAGTCCCTGAAAGTCTTCCTGAGAAAATTATCAAAAGAGACAATCTAGTTAGCTTGCAACTTCACTTGTCCTTGAATCTTTCATCACTCAAATTTTTTTGGATGCCATAGTTATAGATTCATTTCATTGAAGATGGATTTTTGGTTTGTTGGTTGCATGTTTGTTTTTATGCTATTAACTTTCAGTTTATTATGGTTCAAGAATGAGGCAATAATGTGACATCCAGGAATATTTTTTAAAGACATTATCTGTACTGTGCTGAGCTCCACTGCCATGCAGGTGTTCACATTCTCACCAGGCAAGTCATAGTTCACTCTTCCCTTGCATCACTCTGCGCCACATGTTCCTCCCTGGGGCCACAGGATTTTGTTGCAGGTATCCAGTCCCCTCCACCATGGCTCTATAATTCCACCAACCTTCCCAGCCATAATCACCAAACTTGAGAAAAAGACTTGAGATTAAAAGAAAACTATCTCTTCTTTCCCATTGTCTATCTTTTATCATCAGCTATATTGGTACCTTTCTGTCCTCTCTCTAGGCTTGTGATCTGGCAGCAGTCTTGGGAAAACACAGTAGGAGAAGCTGGTGGTCTCTTGAAATTGGAAATATCTCAATAGTTTATCCTTTTCTGGCTCCAACGTCAGTGGATGGGTGGAATGAGATTTGAAAACTTGCTTTTTCTTTCTTGAAAAAATTCACCAATAGGTAGGAAATCCTTTCTCTTTCTCTTTCTCTTTCTATTTCTTCTCTTCTCTCTCTTACCACTACCCACAAAAGAAAAAAATCTAATGAAGGCAATAAATGTTTTTGGAGTGATGAGGTACTAAATATAACTTCTAAATCTAAACTCAAGAGTTCCTGAATTCTCCCTAAAATAACTAGCTGATGTGATTCCTCCTTTCTTTTTTAAAAAAGTTTTATTTTTAACTAATAACAGCGATCCTACTGTGCAATAATACAACAGAGCTTCTTGCATTTATCCAGCTATAACAGTACCCACTGTTCAATCTTTCCCCATCCCTCCCTCCCCTCTGTTTTACTTAACAAGGTGCCCTCCAGCTTTATCCATGTCAATACAAATAACAGGATTTTATCCTTTTATGGCTTAATAGTATTCCTTTGTATATACATAGGACAGGGCTTTAATACTCTTCCTACAAGATCTTTGGAGACAAATAAGCAAATTAATCAGTTCTGGACTATCATCAGAAGATGTGATCCCTTGCTATTACTTTCATTTCCTAAAGTCCTGGACTTTGGTATGTGGCTGTAATAGTATTTTTAAATCAATCTAGGGGATGAGGTAGATTCTCCCTAGCAAACTATTCCACATATATTTCCCCTCAGAAGAGGCATGCTGCAGAGTTGAAAATAAAACTAGCTGGAAATCATTCTGGCCTTTAAGTTTCCAAAGCTGAAGCCCTTAGGAAAAGAGAATTCTCTAGTAAAGACAAAATGTCTTAGCCCAACTGTGAAGGGAGATAGTTTTTCCCAAATTGGGGAAATAAGAGAGAGGGATGGTGTCTACCTCACTTTCTGACCCTACCTGCAGGAAAAGAAGAATCCAGAAGTCTTCTTACGGGCCAGGAAACAGCAAAGTCTCCACAGAAGAAAAGGCAATGTGGACCCCAAGTGAAGAGAGAGAGGAGAGATGTGGGCTGAGTGCACACACCTAGTAGACCTTATCTTTCTTCCTCACCTCCTCTCCACTGCCTGGAACTCTTTTGTACCTGAATTTTTTTTTACTTTAAAATTATTTCATTAATATAATTATAGATAATAGTGAGATTCATTGTTACATATTCATACAATACTTCTGTTCAGAAAAGCTTCATCATTTCAAGCAGGAATGCAGCCACCAGTGTAAGTCTGTAGTGAATATTCCCTATTAGTACCTCAAAATATGGGTGTATTCCTCTCTCTCTAGATTATATGGACTTCCTATGGGTTTTCTTTAGTCTAAGGGACAAGAAAAAATAAATACCCCATTTTCCTGGGAGGAAGCACCAGAAAGACCGAGATAGACTATAGGACATGGACAAAATCTGTACATTGTAACATTCTTTTTCATCGTAATGGGTCATTCATTTAAAAACACTTATTTGGCATAAAATATTTATTTTTAATCTTGTGTTTCAAAATATGTATAGTTTGTTTTGAAATTGGGCATTAAATACCTTTTAAATTCCAAAAGGTATTGAAAAGCACATTATATAAAAATATAAAATGTTTTCTGTTTACCTTAATATTAATGTGATTTTGTGCAGTACCTACAGAAAGCAAAATTGGAAAAACTGGGCATGGAACATTTGATCCCATGCAAGGATTAGAATTTCTGCACTGAAATGAAAATACTTAGAGCTTTATGTAAATGAAACATAAACCATGGAATCTAGGTGGAAATTGTTATTATTCTAAAAACATTTGTTTTAATAAATTCTGGAAGAAACATCATCTGGTAATGTGTCAGATCTATAGGGAAAAAAAGAATATGAAGCTTCTGGATAAATTTTACAGATATATTTTTCCAATAATTACTTTGCTTTATTTTCATCTTCTTGGGTTATACTTTTTGATATTTTTAATTAGATTTTAAAAGTTTGAATTCATATAGCATAAAAGTATTTACCTGAAAGCCTTTAAAAAACAGAAATTCTACAATGGGAATGTATGTAATTAAAGCAAAGACACTGGTAAACATATACAAATATGAAACATTACCTACAAATCTTAAGGCAAAACCTTCAGAATTTATTTTTATAGGCATTGTTTTTATTAATTATATGGAATTCTAATATTCCAGGTATCACTGATCCCTAGCAGAAAAATTAAAGTCTATAAATGTCACTGCATTAAAATGCTATTCAGGAAAAAAAATCATTTAATAAACTGTAAACTTTCATCAATGGCATATAATATGATATATATACTTGTTAAATGAATGTTACAATGACACAAAGAGAAGAAGAGCAAAAAATCCAAACTTTAATATAAGGACATAATTCAATAGTTAAAAATAATTGAATGTATAAAAAGTGAAGTTCTAGTATTACTAGAAATTAAATACCAGTAGTCCTGAATAGTTTATTCAGCTATAAATCATATATATGAATCATGCACCATTGTGTATGAAACAGAAACTTGGAATAGGAGCATCTGAATCTTTCCATCATCACCAGGTAGACAGGTGATGGTGCCCATCCTTTTTATTTCCTGCCACTACCAGGAAAATGGTGGTAATGGAAAGGCTTCACTTTCTGAAAACTAAGAAAGAGCTGGGCCTGATTGCACACACCTGTAATCCGAGTGGCTCAGGAGGCTGAGTCAGGAGGATCATGAGTTCAAAGCCAGCCTCAGGAAAAGCGAGGCTCTAAACAACTCAGTGAGACCCTGTCTCTAAATAAAATACAAAATAGGGCTGGGGATGTGGCTCAGTGGTAGAGTGGCCCTGAGTTCAATCCCCAATACAAAAAAAAAAAAAAAACTAAGAAAGGCCAACTGCTAAGAGACAATACCCCTTAAATTGAAAGCAACAAGTAAGAGGATGAAACTATCCATCAGACAAATACTTATTTAACCATATAGAATGAGGAGTTATGAATGATCTTAGAATAAATAAATCTACCTGCATATTTTTAGTGGAATACAGCTCAGAACAAAAGGAACTATACAGAAAATCTTGAACTTTATTCTATACCTTTCTTTACCAGATTAAGCAATTACTTTTATATTTACTGTGTTAGGAATAAAAATATTTAGAAATGAATTCTATACTACTAGAAATGAGGTGAAAATAACAATGTGAAAGAAGAAAAACCACAAATCTTTTCCAGTTCTGTGCACTAAAATGACCGGAGAGCAATGATACCCCCACAGTGCCCTCTAGTGCTCAGATGCTATTTTCCCACTGAAAAGGCTTCCTGGAGAAATGAGTGATTCCAAGCCTGGGGAAGAAAAGTACAGGTGAGCCTAGAAAATCTTGTTGGGTTAGAAAGCAACAGAAGTTCCAAATATTAGTGGATATTGTTAGAAGAACATAGGAGCAAATTTTGGAGCGAATTCTTAAAAGGCTCCTACTAGACAAAATTGTGACAATCTGAACATCAAGAAAACAAAGAATAATGACTGTAACTGACGGAACTACAGTAACTCTATGAGCAGCCATGCTTACACAATGATACACAAAGAGAAACAGTAAAAAATTATTCTAAAAGTAGGTGAATGGACTGCGATACATTTCTATGAAGTCCTATTTCTCATTCATGAGGTTTTATTGATTAATCTATTGTATCAATGGAGATTATAGAATCAGTATGGTAAATACATCAGTTTAAGGGAATTTTCTGACTCCAGGAAAATATCAGAATGGCCCATAAACTGTGATTTCAAATCATACAAAGCCAAATAAGATAAAAATAGTTATAAAATTAGGTATCCTTAAGATACAGATGGTCCTATGAACATGAACAAATGGGAAAGGTATTAACATAACTTAAGATTCATCCACTTCCAAATATTTTAGGATGAGGAGAAATATGTTAAAATATGATAAGGTTTTATCAACCCGGATGGAAGCTACAGAGTTATTACATAATGTATGCAACTTTACATGAGAGAAGGGAACGTAGTCCCTGATCACTCGCCTCTTGAAATTATACAATCACTCATAAAACAATCAAAAATAGGGTCCAGGATGCCTTTTCAGAGTTGTACATAAGAATCCAATAGGCCTTTAAGCCTAACTCTTTGGTGGCAAATGTTCTCATTGATTTGGTGTGATAATTCTTTCTTGTGTTAGATAATTTTTAATTAGTTGTAGAAATGTTTAAAAGAAGCAATCCATTGTATTTATATTATTAATATGCCTTGCATATTTGATATTTTTATATCTGATTTATGAGAAATTCATCTACTAAATAATAGCCTTATAACTGGAAATACATAATTAATTTGGAGTGATGATTTCAAAGTGCATTTTTGTTTTTTCAGTATTGAAACATCTAAGACCTTTAGGTTCATCATTTTTATATAATTCATTTCATTTTTAAGAAGTGTCTCATTCCCAAGCAGATTTTCCAGATAGCTAAAATATTTCAATAGGACATGCTAGAGGTAACACAGCTGCTCACACTGCTTCCCACACAGACTGACAGTCCACAGCAGAAATCCCTCTATTCTGTCACCAGTCCCTCCCTACGATAGCCACACAATAAACCTCACTACGAAGAAGGCTGCTTGGACATCAACTGCCTATTTCCTGTCTATTCCTCAAACCCTGACAGGAATCCTGTGGCCTTTAAAGTCTTCTTCCTTGTCCTAGCTCAAGTACCCCACTTAAGGTAAATATGAGTAAATGGAACAGGTGATAGAATAAATCAAAAAGGCCTAATTTAGCTGGGTACAGGGGCACACACCTGTAATCCCAGCTGCTTGGGAGGCTGAGGCAGGAGGATTGCAGGTTCAAAGCCAGCCTCAGCAATTTAGCAAGGCCCTAAGCAACTTAGCAAGACCCTGTCTCTAAATAAATTATTTTAAAAAGGGCTGCTGATGAGCTTTAGTGTTTAAGTTCCCCTGGGTTCAATCCCAAAAATGCAAAAAAAAGGCCTGATTTATATTGAAATTTTCCAGAATAGCATTTTCTCAGTGTGTGTCAGCTACTCTCTTTGTGTTAGGTATGATACAGGGAAGCCATTACAAATTCGATATAGGACATGACTGTATTCAAAGTCCCTTTACCTACCTGAAAATTTATGTTATTGACTGTTTACAGGCAATAGGATACTCCCATGTCTTTGTTATAATGTGCCTTTTCTTCTGAATGGCCTAAGGCTTTCCTCTGCAGTGGGGACAATATTACTATTGTTGTTTTTAACAAATGGTTCAGGAATACATTTTCCTCTGGGGAGTTCATCTTAACATGAAATCAGGTCATGGTTTTTATTTTACATGACAAAATTTTCAACATGTATCTAAAGCTATAAAAAAAATCCAATGTCAAATACATATTCTTTACCACCCTCAAATCTCTGGCAAAGTGAAAGCAGAAGTAAAATCACAACATTAAGCAAGAACTAAGTACATTATGCCATGAAACAGACTGTAAGTGGCCTAAAGCCCTTCAAATTATGAGTTAACCTGTGACTTTCAAGACACTGGAGTATGACACTAAGCCTACATGAAATTGTCCTCCAGCTAGCAGTAATTTCCCTCAAATGTATAAGGATACATTTCATTCTTATAGTCCAGGGATACTATAGTTCCTTTCAATGTGTTTGGAGGCTATAGACCAACACTGGACTCCACATCAAAAATATCCATACCAGCTAGGGACTATGTAATGATATTCTAGAAAACATACTGCCTCAAATTCACACATACCAGATCCTATGAAGTTCCCTAGACCCACTCACCCTACTGTGCAGACCCCAGACCACCCACAAGAAACATATATCTAATTTCAAGTCTAGTCTACCTGTGAATCAGAGAACAAAGAATTCAAGCCACAACTCCATCAAAACAGGGCAAACTTGATTCCTCTATAAACCACAGATACAACCTAAGATTTTAAAGGCTAGATGGGAACCCAAAGCCTTGTGTCATCTTTAATCCAGAAGAGAAAACTTATCTATTCATGATTCAGTGAGATGAAGATCATAATAACGTCCCAAAGAAATCCAAGGGCAGATAAATTCAGGACTAGCTATATGAACATGGAAACAACTGAGCTAATAACAACTGAATTTACTTAACCATGCTCACTTTGCTTACCATTGGAGTTTTTCCATCATCCACCAGGAAGGTCTTTCCTGCCTTCCACCATGTCCATCTCCCTGGAGTATCTCTTATGGTAATGACAAGTATGATCTTTCATGAAGTGTACTCATAGTCAAGTTCATATATGAGTAAAAACATGTGAATCCTAGAGAATATCAAAGATCTACAGAGGATAATCTATGAGGAAAGTAGATATTTGATATGAGGCATTGCCACATATCAGTAATTAGAAAAGAAAAAAATATCTGAAAAACGACAGATCCCTAATGTTTCAATAGAAAAACACAATGACCTCCCTTTAATATAATTTTTTTCTTTCTCAGTGCTAGAGTTGGAACCCAGGACCTTATATATGCTAGGCTGGTGCTCTACAACTGAGTTACACTTTAAGCCTTCCCTTTCACACAGATGTTATCAACATATCTTTTAAATAGACTTTTAGACTTTTGCTAACTTTTTCTATGAATTGCATCCTGCTGAGTGTCAAAAGGTATTACTTTCTCTACCTGAGGATCACAAGTATCCTCATACCCTATTACCACAATTCTTACAAAGGGGCCTTAGGTCATACTTGCATATAAAAGCTTAAAATTTTGATGTAAGGACCTGGGATATGGTGTGTTGGCGGGCTCCAGCCTCTGCTTAATGCTTCTGTACTTTTTTTTCCTATAAAACATTTGTCATAAGCAGCCAAGACATAATTAAAAATTCTGAGTGTCCACTCTTTTTTTCCACAGCATCTTAAAGAAAATTAAGAAAGCTACATTTTATGCACACCTGAGTTTGGAACTGGGATTCATTGCTGCTGCAGGTGCACGTGAACAGCATTTCTAAATATGGAAGCATGGAGTAATTCCTATTGGCAGCTTCTATGGGAAGCAAGCTACAAGTCTAAAGAAAGCAAGGTGAGAAAGGAGAGCCAAGACAGGAACCCAAGCATGTCTGAAAATACAGATGCACACTTTACTAAGGCATGGTGCAGGCAGGCAGAAGGTAGGAGGGGCCTGAAACTTTTCTTTCCCAGAACAAATGAACATGTTACATTTTTAGATACTTGCTACAGACTTGCACAAGGAAGGCCTGAGACTTAGGGATGCTTTGGGCAGGCTTTTCAAATTATTTGTTTAATATTAGCTGAACAGGGATAGAAAAAAACTCTTTTTCTATTAGGAAACAGTCATTTATTAATTTGCTTCCACTGGCTGAAGCTATTTTAGCAGCACATTTCCTCTTCATTCTTGCTTTCCATTGTTCTTTTGAAAAATTTCTAAACAATTTCTTGAGAGTCATATTAAAGGGTTTAAAGTTTAGTTAATAAATCTTTTGGCACTATTATCAGCACTATGCCATACATTATTAGGTGTCAGAATTTCAGCTGACTGTGACTGTAAAGCAAGTTTTTGGTGGTGGGGTTTGTTTGGTTTTCTTTTCTAATTTTCACTCGAGGATGTTGTCAACTTTGGAAGGAGCAGAACCAATTTACATGTCACCAGTTCTGTGAAGTCGTGTATGGAAACCTGAATAAACTGGCACTATATTCCTGGTTTAATCCAATGATGTTTTAGGGCCCAACTGGATTGGCACATGGAAAGCCCTGTAGCCTTAAGGGTACTTCTCTGGAGCAGACACTTTATCTCTCGAATTGGCATGATGGGGAAAAAAAGAATTTTTCTGGCACATTTTTGCAGAAGGAAGTAGGTGTCTATGATAGACCCTCTGGTGCCTCTCTCAGTGAATCAGGTATCTAAGCTGATGGTGGCATTGGCATATACTCAGCACCTCCCTAAATCTGCATCTTGGCCCTATACACACAGTGGTGCTTCATGAGAAGTGGAGATGGTGTCACTCAGGTATGAGAATGAAAGGCAGGCTTGCCATAGAGCAGTAGTAGAGGAAAGATAGAAAGCAGTAGAGGAAGTAGCAAATTCACTAGGCCTAGCCTGTTTAATCTAGGCACTGAACATAACTTTCACCTGCCCTCTTCATAATGCACTTGGGTAATCTCACCAGGGAAAGGGGCATGAGAAGAAGCTGCTGCGTAATCCCTACTCCCACCCTTCTCCTTAGTGATGACATCATCTGAATAAACCCACCTACTTCTTCCACAGCCTGGAAATGATCTCAAGACTCTGAGGAATATGAAAACAAGAACACCCTTTCCAAACAGTTAAGGAGTTTTGTACATAGGCCAGGGAATGGGGCATTAATCCTAGGTGGTTAAATGGATTGTTAAAACAAATCAGCCTTCTGGCTTATTATCTGCCTAGCCCCAAACACACTACTTGATGATAAGAAATACATACATGTGAAACACAAAACAAGGCTGTATGCTACAGACTATAAAGTGTTTGCACTTATATTTACCTGATGTGTGCAGTCCCCAAAGGAAATAAAGAGAGGATGATTGTAAAAAGGGAAGGGAGGGTAATATGCACCCTTAGTGCAGTGGTTCTTAATAAAGGATGATTCCGTGCCCCACTTAAGGCATTTGTCAATGTGTAAGGACATTTTTGGTTGTTACAACTCAGGAATGCCACTGCATCCAGTCTGCAGGGTCTAATAGGCTGCTAAACACCCTACAAAAGCATACGACTACCCCCACCAGAAAGAATTATGGTACAAAATTTCAATAGTACTGAGGTTGACAAACTGGACTATGGCTGTGTTTCCAACACTTGAGTGGGCATCAGAATCCAATGAAACGTTTGTTAAAACACAGAGGGCTGGATCCAATCCCAGAGTTTTCAATAAAGCAGATCTGGGGTACATTTGAGAATTAGTTTTGCTAGCAAGTTCTCAGGGAACGCTGAGGCTACTGGTCTGGGTAGCACACTTTTGACAGCCCCTACTCCAGTTTTTCCCCATTCAAATTGCCATTCAAAAATACTCTCTTTCTGAAGAATGTGATTAGACCCACATACTTAGCCTGGAGTATTCAGATGCTATCAATGCTCACAAAAGGAAGAAGCAAGAGGCTCCCTTTTAAGCAAGAGACTTCCCAGAGACTTAATTAAAGTTTGGGAAAGTATCCCAGGAGGCGGAGGTGGGAGGGGGTCAATAAAATTGATCCAAATAAATTCTTTGCACATACAAAATAAAATTCACATGCACAAAAAGAAATTTGATCAATAAATTAGTAAATTCAGAGTGAGGAGGGAGTAATTAACAGGCCCATTTAAAGTGCGGAATACATTAAATACAGAATGAGTGACTCCACCGGGACCACTGAAGCAGGAAACACCGATGCATTTGAGAGGCCTAGAAGATTAGAAACGTATTTCAACCAGGAGAAAAGAGAAGAGAAAAGGGAGAGCTCAGAATGATGAAGATGCCATGGGTGGGGGTATGTATCAGAGGCTTGGGAGACTTGAATTTCGAAATCCTATGAAAAGTTTAACGAAAATCACAGAGGCACTTCAGTGTGTGTCCAGGCACAGGAAACCTTTAAGTAATCTGTTACGAGAAGTATCCAAGCTATGCCTGATCCTGAGCAGTTAATATGTCAAATCTCTTGATATCAGAGCAAACAAAAGGTTTAACCAAGTCAACTGGAGCAGAGAAGATCTCATTGATCCAGATAACCCCAGTATGATCTTGGGCACTCTGGCAGTCCATAAGCTCCCCTGCCAGGGAAACTGATGCCACTGTAGACTCCAATGTCACTTCAAGCCAGACCTAAGTACCATAAAGCTTCTGGCTGATGGAAGTAAACTTCTGAGATAGTTTAGTATGGAGGCAAATGAAAGGCAGTCCTTTTTTATACAGACATCTATATACTGACCACATTCTCCCAAAAGCATGGCATATGAAGGAAACCAAATGATTGCTAATGATAGAGCTTTAAAGGTAGAAATTTCTGCTATGATAGTCAGGTTATATCTAACCTTTAAGCTTCATTGCAGTTGACTCCCAATAAATGCCATATCCCTTGCTTGGAGCTTGACCAGAGTCTAGTTCCCCATTTCAGCCCCAAGTGAATCACTCGGGGCTCCTGTTGGTAACTTTGCAATGGAAAGCTAAATTGGATCATCCGTGAATACGAATGATGTAATAATTCCCTTATATCTGGTGGAGAACCAGACCTCGGTCATGAACTACATCAGCAAGAAGCAGACTTTTATGGCTTCCATCCTTGTCACACCACCTGAGACTTCTGTGAAATTTAAATAGTAGTTTATCATCATCTAATAGAGCTCAGTTCAGTGTAGCTCCATGAATTACTATGCATTTATGAAGGACTGGGAAGTCGTTTTCACTTTCAATGCAGCCTGGTCCGCTAAGACCATTAAGAAGAATCTTTTCAAGCCCAGAGAATTAAATTTTGGTAACAGGAAGGAGCCCAGAATTCACTTCTGAAGCCTTTGGGCAGATGTCTCTGAAGTTCTCTGACCCTCATTTTATTCACAGGAGTGTTGGGGCCCAGGCCTTAGCCTTAATGGAGTGGGTGGAAGGTTGCTATGGTTAAAGCTGCTTTCTCTGTTTTTTAATTTCCATCTGCCGCTTTCAATCAGGCCTTCCTCATTAGCTGAATGAGAAGGTTTGCAGAGCCAAACCTGCAGCAGATTCCCTCAGGCGATGTTTTAGTTCTAGTGCTTCCCCAGGATTTAGGCATAAAAGCTCCTCCCAGGGTGAGGTGACTTGCCACACATTTGGCTGACACCTGTCTATGAAGAGAGATGTCTGAAACCACTTTCCCAGAGCAGCCCTGAAGCAGTTCCAGTCAGTGAAGTCTTTAGCAGCCTTTCTTCCTTGTCAGGCACAGATCCTGCTGCAAGCCTGAGGATGAATTCTTAGTCTAGTGAGCCATTCCAACCTGCTGGTCAAGTCTGTGCTGTGACCACGGGTGGTTTACATGCTTCTCAATGTGTGAGGTCAGTTAAAAGGCATGAAGCTTCAAACTCCCTGATGCTAACAAAGAGCAGGGCAGGCAGTCTAAACTCTTTGGACTGCAGCATCCCAGACAGGGAGGCACCCTACCCTGGAACAGCTCCACAAGGAGGAAGCCCAGCACTCCATGGGGCAGCCCCTTCCACTCTTGAACAGCTCTAATGGTTAAAAGGCCACACTTTGACCTAATCCCCATCTGCCTCCCTATATCTCCCGTGGAGCTACATGGAAAATGTCTACTGATCCTGCTACCTGATGTTATTTCCATTTATGTACTGTCTTAGCAACTATACCAGATGGTTTGTAAGGGCATAAATGTGTCTCTTTTCTTATGCATCTCCATAAGGTCTGTGGCCAATCCTAAAGCTACTGGGAAGTGTCCTTGGTTGTGCTTTAAGTCTCTTCACTTGTGGTCACCATCCCTCCCAAGCCACCCTCCTTGAGCCTTAATTATGCTCATTTCAACTTCACCCATGTGATCATATCAGAACTATCATGGAGGGATAAAGTTCATAGTCATCCTTGACAAATATCCACAGTAATAAAAGTGATCTGCTTTAACTCCAATCTCATTATTCCTCCAACACACACACACACACACACACACACACACACACACACACACACTCACCATCACCAGTCTTTGAATCTAGGTGAATGTGAGCAAAAAATGAATTTTAAACCCATTCTTAAAGGGGAAAACACAAATCTCAAAATTTGATTTAGAGCTTGAGAAGAGTGAAAAATAAAGCAAGAGCATTTTACACTTCCATCCTTAGAGCATCATCATCAGAACAACAGTAGCAGTGGATCTCTCTCCCTCTACCACCAGCATCTGTGAATCAGTCAATATACACAAATTGACTATATGCAGGGCATAGCAAACACTGCCCTCTTTGATTGGCCTTTTGTGTGTGTTTTCCACAAACCCAACTCCTACCACTTTTTGAGCCCTTTGTTCAATATGACAGCTTCCAGTAAGCATTCCCTCCTTTCCTGAACTCACAATACTTCCCTATGCCAAAATAGAGCATTTGAAGAATATTTGATTTTCTTAATTTTCTAGTTCTTAAACATGTTTCTACTTTGTTTCCTCATGTAGACTGCAGCCTCCACAAGGCAAGGACTGTGATGGTGATATTTCTGCATTTACCTCAAGGCTTAGTACAGGGAGAGGCACACAGCCAGTGCTTAATTAAATTCATATTCGATTTAGAAATATCTAGAAGAGAAGCACAACAGTGAAGAAGGTAGACAGCTTAGTGTAAGATCCCTGCATTATCAAGATGATGTTTAAGCACTGATCAGATGCAAAGCACCCATCATCTTGGTGTGAAAGAACTTAATTGACCAAAGAAGTCAAACTCCTGTCTTACAAACCCCAAACATGCAATCTGTTCCGCACACACAAAATTCTACTTGGTCTCATCCTGGAGTCTCTTGATCAATATGACCCCTGTGAACTGTCTCCTGCAGTGGGGATGGGTTTTCCTTTGCCATTCACATTCTCATATTTAGGATCAATATTTGTGAAAATTACAGGTGAGACGGGAGGCATAGCTTGGGGGTCAATGTCCACCTTCAACAGAAAACATTGTGATGTTCCCTTGGAGAATCACCCTGGTTTCTAAGGGCCTTCTTATAGCAAGCAAGAAAATGAGCTCAGTATGTAAGAGAGTATGTGTATATGGTTGGCATGATAGCATAACAATTCCTGATGAGACTTCATTAAGGTCTCAGAGTGTCTGTGGCTGCAGAACGCAGCTTATGAGGACATGGAGTAGATAGGACAGAGTATATGGTACACTACGAATATTTCTGATCATTTTTTTGCACTCCACCTGCTTGATCTAATCTTCTCACACCCATCATTACTAGCTCGCTCATGGTCTTCAGGACTTACCCTAAAGGTCACCCACTCCAAGATACCTATCAGAGAAGTTACCCCCCCCCAAATTTCTTACCTCCACTTGCAATCATAGCATTTTTCCATGATCTGTAATTTTAAAAATATATTTGTTCACTTATTTTGTCTATATTTCCACACTTAAAATATAATAAGCTCCAGTAAAGATAGGACTATGTCTGTTTCACCCACTAATGTATCCCACAGAGCCTAGCACAAATGGTACTCCAAAAATTCTTGGGATAAATAATTATGAGACAGTGTAACAGAGCAGAAAATATATAGAAAATATAGAGTGGGATGCCAGTTTGAGCTGTATAATGTCAGGCAAAATGCTTAACCTCCCTTAGCCTCAGTTTTCTCATTTTTAATATGAATATCCCCTACCTCACAATGCTGTTTTGAGGTGAAAAAAATGAAATAATGAGTGAGAAACTACTTGGTAAAAGGTAGAGTCCTATACAAACTTTTTCTCCTTAGTATCTCACAGACACTTCACTTTACTAAAACCATGTGTGTGTGCATTGGAGAGAGGGGAGGGAAGCCAAAGAGCAGGAAACGGATGCCAAGGGAGCTGTACTTAATCATAATAACCATTAGTATTGACTTTGGTGCCATCTTAAAGGAGCCATTTGTTATAAGAACCAATAGTCAAAACCCCAAGTCAGCCAGGCTTTGTCTTATGAGCTCTAAAAATAATAGTATTTTGCTGTTCATCTGTTTTAATTTTCCAAATTCAAATGCAATTTGAAATCAATTCAAAAATTGATTTCTTTCTTCTAAACAAAGAGACGTTAAAAGGAGAAAGGAAGGAAGGAAGTAGGAAGGACAGACAGACCCAGCTTTTTGGTGAATCACATAATAGTACCCCCCAAAGCAGGAGGCCAAAGCAGTAATTATTCCCCTACCTGAGAAGGATGAAAGGAAAATGGGTGAGAATTATGACCACAGGAACAATATATAAAACCTCTCCAGAGCCAAGACCAGAAAATCACTTACCTGCAGCTTCAACAATGACATATAAAAGCTTGAAGAAACACAGTTAAGGTCAATTGGTTCCAGGTTTTTAAAGTGCCACCTCATTTTCATCAGCTCCCCACACCATTCTGTAGCTCCAGCTGGCAAACTGGCTAAGAGAGATTAGAGTTGTTTGCTGTTTATTAAGCAGCTTGAAAACAAAGCAGAAACAGTTGAGTGATCTTGAAGTTAAGACAGCTTGGAGGTGGTCAGCAGATTACTTTCCAGTCAGGCCTTTTGAAAGTGTGTACACTTTGGTATGGTCACTACAAATCAAGTTCTGGCACTCTTAACTGATCAGACCTTGGCATTGTCAATTCCCCCAAGCCTCTGGTGACTGATTCACAATAGAGAAACTCACAATAAACAGACTGATAAAATGGACCTTCAAGTTATTAATATATAATGGTGGGATGGAACTATCCAATAGCCAGAAACACACCCACTTTATGGTCTCTAGGAAAGAAATTTTTCCTTTTGTCTGGGAACTTCACCCATATCCTTGCCTGGCTAAGTCTTTCCTATCACTCAGGTTTCTGCTCAAATGTCACCACCTCGGAGAAGCATTTCTGATGACCTTTCTTCTAATGTTGCCCACTCCATCAGTCACTATCCCATTGCCATGTTTTCATGTCTTCATGGCACTTACTTAACATTATAGCAATTGTTTAGTGTTTGAGTCTCCTTCCATGAGAGGACAGAGAACCAGAGTGGATGAGATTGAGTAGCTGCATATCAGAGCAGTGAACACGCTTTGTGTGGGGAGACAAGTGCTGGAATCCAGGAGAAATGTTTTGCCACATGCGTGCGCGCGCATATGTGTGTGTGTGTGTGTGTGTGTGTGTAGCCTGGGCCTATTAAAGGAATTAACATGAATCAAGTATTTACTATATAGTAACCACTTTTCATATATTATCATTATAGATTTCCAAAAGATTAAATACCATGTCAATGGCCTTGAGGAATATTTATTCTCTAACTCAAATATCTATGGAGGGGAAAGCCTATGGCTACAAGGCCTAGGAAAGAGCTGGAGAAGAATCTCATATTTGCTCCTCTTCACCACAGGAAGATTGAACATAAATTGGGCCATAGTAACCAGAAGGCAGGGTCTCTTTGTTGAAAGGGTAATGTGGGCTTCTCTCTTTTCTTTCTAGCATTTTCTCAGCTCTTGATCTCCATTCTGTAAGTCCATCTGAGTAGAGACTCTAAACTATAGACAATTTTTTTCTATTTTCCACCTTCTAAGGATGGATTTTTAATTTTGAGGTAATTTTAATTTGGAGCAGTCAGAGCACAAGTCTACCTCATGCCTAAACCATATTGATCTTTAACAAAGAATCTTACTTTTTTATCTTTTTAAGACATAAGCAGGGAGATGATAGAATGGGTAAACTTAGATCACTAAGGTTTTTATCTTGAGTCTGCCACCTACTTCATAATGGATAAGTTATTAGATATTTCTGGCCCTTAATTTTGTCATTTATAAGATGGAAACATTAATGATATTTATTTCATAGAGTTGATATAAGGATTAGGTTAAATGATACAAATAAAATACCTATCCAACAATAAAGAAGTTTTGGTTGTCATCACTAATAGGAGGTATTAAAGGAGAGAGATTCATCTGTATCTACTTCCTTCTGTTTGCTCTCAACTGGTTAGAGATAAGCAGTGTAAATATGATAGACAACTTAGCCTCAAAAATTTCCAACACAGCCCAGAAAATTCAGGGGATAAACACCAGGAGTAGCATTTGGGGAACAAAGTCCTACATTAAGAGATCATCGTTTTGGTGAACTTCACTAGCATTGGTGTTTGGAACCTCAAATGTGGTTTTACCTAGTATCCTCAGGCTTGGGTAGGGGCCATAATTAGCAAGTGAAGCACTTTATTTTGGGTATCTGGGGCCTTATAAGGAACCAATCTTAGGTAGAGGTCAAAGTGAGTATCATAATCCCATGGGAAGAGAGCAAGGCTCTTACTAGAGTTCAGTATGCCTCACCTCAAAACAAGCAGGCCACTGTGGCTAGCATAACTATCAACTGATTTCTTTTTAAAATATATTTTTACTTGTAGATGGACATAATATCTTTATTTATTTTATTTTGTATGTGGTGCTGAGGATCAAACTCAGTACCTCATACATGCAAGGCAAGTGCTCTACCACTGAGCTATAGCCCCAGCCCCCATCAACCATCAACCGATTTCTAGAATATGCAATCAGCTAATACACTGCTCTTATTTACGGGAATCCCCACTGTTGTATTTCTCAGCTAGGACTATAGTACAAGGCTTTAAACCACAATAGTAGCTAGAGTCCGTATGAGTTAAATGCAATAATGTGAAATTTAAAGTCTTTAATTGTTAGTTAGTGGCATTATATTAGCTGCTACAAATTTTATCCCCCTTGATGTTGATGGAAGAAACATGCAGGGAAAAAGCCTTAGAGGGACACAAACCTTGGGTCCATTTGAAAGGCCTATAGGCTCCATGGAATCTCTTTTGCCATCTCCACTAAAATCACTTTTTCAGGAGAATGAGAGCTTTTAGATTTGTAATTAATAAGGCATAAATGGTCCTTTGATATGTTCGGCAAGGAACCTAATACCATAGGTAGTGAGTGATGGCCACCTCCTGTAACACTGCTTCTCCCTTCTTATTCTATTTCTCCCATCTCTCTTCCCAGCTTCTGCTTTGTAAAAATTATACTGACCCCAAAGTGTAACTATGCCGCACGTAGTTTGTTTCGTTTACCCTGCTCTTTTCTAGCACATTATCAGTAGCTTTATCCACTGTCAGTTTCAACTCTCTCCTCCAAGCAAATGACTCTTCAATCCACATTCATATATTCTCCATGCAGTGATGTGCTGGTAAATGTTTAACAATAGGCTCGTGGGGTAAAGGGCAGGAAGACCCTAATGTCTAGCTTTTGCTCATTTCTATGCTAACAATATTCCCAACTGAGACAGTTCCCACTATAATAACATGCCTGGTCTCTCTGGGAACCAAGCCCATTTCCCTTTTTCTCAAGATGTGACTTATGGGTGAGACTGATAAAGAAACCATTCAACCCAGTTTCTTCTGTGCTAGATTTGACAAACTGTAGCTCATGAACCAAGCCCAGACCACCACCTTTTTTTGTACATAAAGTTTTAGTGGAACATAACCACACTCATTCTGTTATTAACTGTATATGGATTTTTTTTTTACATCACAGCGGGAGAGACAAGTGGTTGTGACAGAGACTAAATACAAGGCCTGCAAAGCCTAAAATATGTACTAACTGGCACATCGCATAAAAAGCTGGCCAACCCCTGTCCTATGGTTTTGTTTCACCTCTGCCTGATTTGAGAATGTCTGAGGTTGCTCTGAGCTCTGTGGGAATCTTACAAAATGAACTGTGCTCCTGGAAGTGAAGACTACTTTTGTTCTGGTGAGTCAATTATTGGATAGGAAAATTCACATAATTCACAGAGCATTAATACTCATATCTTGTCCTTCTATTTATTATCTCATTTATCAGTTGATTCTGATAAATGAGATAATAAGAGGGGAACAAAGAAGCATTATATTCCCCTAAAATTGAATAGTAAGGCCTTTTTTCTGATTTTTCAACTTTAAAATCTTGACATCTCCTTAAATTCTTCACCTTTTCATCCATGTTGTATCCTGGTATGTGTACCTTCAAAATATGTCACAGATCCCTGTTCTCATCCAGGTTCTTGCCACTTCACATATCTGGACTCCCCTCAATAACTCTCTCCTTCCTCTACTTTTACATCCTCACCTGATCCTTCTGTATCAAGTCTCTCCTCACTCAACTAACTCTCTACTAAGCAGTGGAGGTGCAGTGAGTAAGTGTGCCAAAAGGAGTTTACAATCTATCAAGAGAGAATGGCAAGCAAACAGGCAATTGTAGCACAATGTGAGAAATGTTCCATTAAGATTAGGTATGCTATTGTCAGATCAACCTCCTGTAACAACACTTTTATCATGCTGCTTCCCTGCAGAAGAACTTATAATGCCACCTACTGCCTACTAAATAAAGCCTATTGCTGTGCAAACAAGGAAAGAGAAATTGTGTTTTGGTATTTTGAGGGGGATATGGGGGTTTTATCTTTTCTTAGAACTTTAAATTCTCTTTGAGAACAGAGACGAACTTGATAATAAGAGGAGAGTTTTAGTGTTGACTGAGTAGAGGCCAATTTGTAGTAATGAATATATTATCAAATCCCCACTATACAGGGTGTTCTAATATGGCTGTATGTAACATAAAATGAGAAACAGAAAATACAGGGCACCTTTATGTCCTTCTTTGGTCAATTTAATCAAAGTAAGTCACTGCATGAGACAATTTCAGAAGCTTAGAGGAGGGGTATACATGAAGAGAGAGATTCGCAAAAGTTTTAAGGGCCTAAACTCACATCTCACTGGGCCTATGTGGTGATGATTAGAAAGGTAGCCTCACATAGATGAAGAGGTAGGATGTTTTGTACTTTTTACTGAATTCTTCCATTAAAGTAATGAAGAATATTCCTGGGTGACCACAAGCTGGACTATTTGCCCTCTTGGGTAAACAGAGCAACAAATTATGGTGCCACAGTGGTTTTGCCCTATAACCTCAAAGGAAAGCTCAAGGTTTTCCCTTCATCCACTTTAAGTCTAGGAAACAGAAGCATTCATTAAGGTTAAAAGTCAAAATGTCCTCCAAGAACCCAATCTGTCTACCTTATTAGAAGGTATGACTCTGGTAAAAGATTAAAAGTGTGTGTGGGGGGGGGGGACTTCTTTCCATTCCTTCTTTACCTTTAGGAAGTATTCCTGCTCAAGCACCTAATGTGTGTGTGTGTGGGGGGGGGCAACAGGATTATAGTTAGGCCCATAGCAAAGAAGCCTAGTAAGGGCAATTAGGCTAGTCCTGCTTCAGACTTAGGAAAGAGGTCTCTCTTTGCATTGGTTTTGTCTTTCTCTGCTGCATTTTTCAAGATAGTGAAGACATTCATGGCCAAAACCAAGACTGAATCCTAGAATAAAGAATCAAAGAGGCTACTTGATCAGGATATGGTTTAAGCCACAGGCAAGAACAACAAAACTCTTCCTTTCAAATAAATGGTAGCTTAACAAATGAGAGAAGAATCTTAGAGAGGGAGCACAAGGGCCTAAGCAGTACTAATAATGTCTGAACAGAAGCTTTCTAGTTAAGATCATATTTTTTGTAGTCAAACTGTTGGGTTCATCATTAAGCTCTATTTATTATAAACTATATGACCTTGGGTAAGTTTCTTAGCACCTTTGAGTCTCTGTTTCCTCCTAAGTTTGTTTTAAAGATTAAATGAAGAAATTCTCCTAGATATTGTACAACCACAAACTTAAAAAATGCTAGCTCTTATTACAGAACAGTGACCCTACCCTGCTAGAAATTGTCCTTGTTAGATGGGGCAGGAAGGCTGGACTTGGAGTTTCTCATCCTGCTTACATAAAGACTTTGAAAATCACTATGCCAGCTAGGTCCATCTCCTCATTATTCCTTTCTCATCTTCTCAACTGCATCCTTTGTCACTTGTCCCCACTTGAAATGCTTTCTCCCTCTTTTATCTCTACCTATCCAACCCTAGCACAATTACACCTCCTAAAATACCAGTACACTTACAATCACTGCTCTGAAACTTAACACTTAGTTGTTCCTTAATGATTTCATGATGCCTACATTAACCATTCCTGAGAATTAGGACATTAAATGTAACTATAAAGATGAAAATATCATCTAGTTCACAGTAGGTGCTCATAAGCTATATTATAAGTTAAATTCCAGAGTTGGTACTCTAGAAAAAGGTTAGGAAATTATGTAAATATGCTTCAACAACTATCCATTATCAGTCATTACAAAACACAGTTGTCATTACAGTTCGGTGCTTTGAAGACCATGGGTTCCAGTATCAGATAACCTGGATTCAAATCCCAGCTCTACTGCTTGCTAGCTGTGTGATCTTAGACAAACCATTTAACTTCTCTGGGTCTTGGGGTTTTTTTACATATACATCAAAAGTGTAAGAACTATCAAACTCATATGGTTATTAAGAAAATTGAATAAGTATGAAGCATTTAGGATAATGCCTATAAGTACTGGTTTATATTGTAAGTGTTGGCTGCTAATATTATTACAAACTGTTTTATCAGATTAACTGAATAAGGTCTCTCAGAAATGTAACATAGAACATAAACTCTAATTAAAAGAATCCCTAACAAAAGATCAAAGCTCAGAGAAAGTGAGCAAGATAGGAAGGGCAAGATCAGGACTCCTAAATTTTAAGCACTCAAAATTTTTCCAGCCTCACAGACTTGCTCTTGGCTGGCTCTTACAGTGACTAGAGTACCCTAGCCTGGCCTAAGTTGTACTCTAAGAAAGAGAAGCGCTAACATGGCGCTTTTGAAAGACTCCCATTTGGTTTATTAAGTAATTAAGTTCCTGATGCACAAAGGACAAAGCACTGAGGGGCCCTCTGAAGCCAATTAAAGCCCAAATGACTGGATTGCTGCAAAGAATGGGTACACAGGGAAAATCCTTCCCTTTCTCAGGCTACCTCCCACCAATCTACTAATTAGACTGGGGAGAAGAAGAGCGGATGGTGAGGAAGCCAGGAAATGCCAACCTGAAAGAGGGGTGAGAGGTCTGGGAGCCAAAACGAAATAAGGTGAAGCTCAGGCTGTCTCCCAGTGACTGTTAAGCTGAAGCCAGGCAAGCACAAAGCACCACATAAAACCCACTGCTACACTGGGAGTACTGATTTCCTATAGAAAATCAGAGTCAACTTGTAGTGTTCTATAACAGAGGTTATCCACAGTCACTTTGGAATCCCAAGCTGGCTTTCCTTAGAGTCATGGAATATTCCCTGGAGACCCAGGTTGCTGATACTCACAAGACAGTTATTCTAATGTTAAGATCAGTCAAAAATATCACAGAATATAAGGCCCCAGAATGAATAGGTTGGGCTTGTAATAAACCAGATAATTTTACTTCCTTCCCATATTACTTGAAATTATATTTTAGGTATACATTGCTTTCCCCCAGCAAGCTGAAAGTTCCTTGAGTTGTATAATCATACCACTTCTCCTATTTCTTACCAGTGCCTAGCACAGTGCCTACAGAAAGTAAGTGTTTAATACATATTGACTGAATTGGAATATGTTGGCATCTCCAAGTGGCTAAGTATGGCAAAAGAACCATTCCGAGCCTGTTTTTCCATTTGTAAAATGGCAGAATGCTAATATATACTACCTCACTGGATTTCAAGATCTAATCACACTAACACATATTCTTAGAAAAATGTCTGAGAATATTAAGCACTTAATACATTTTAGGAATTTTCTCTAAAGAGAATTAAGTGAAATTAAATTAAATGGAACATATAGACTGGGGGTCACAGATTATACCTAATTAGGACTCAGACATGTTGGGGTATATATGGTACAATCTAAAAAAGCCCATTTCTGTGTGAACTGAGGTGGCATCTGGAAGAGAATCATGCTAAAGGAAGTAAAAGGCACATTGACCTTGATCAAAGAACAAAATAGGGGGATAAACAGTTTAGTTATTAAGGATCCTAAGCACAATAGGATTCTGTCACTTAAATTTGTTTCCTTGCCCAATTCCACATGGTTTATGTCTGAATCAGAAAGACTGGGATAGGCAAGGACATTAAAGAGTATTATCAAAAGGTGTAAGAGATAAAAAGGTGCTAAGCTAAGTTATTCTGGAGATAAGTACAGGGTATCAGACTAAAGAAAAAAGAACTATACATAAGCACCAAACTGTATTTGAAAAAGTTGCTTCCCACAGGACTGTGGATTAACAATTCTGTTATTGCTATACATATATACTAGATTTGAATAATTAAGCAAATGGACAGCAGATGGTGAGATTTAGGATTTTTTGTTACTAGAATGGGAGGTTACAGATAAACAGGGGGACAAACGATAGTGATTCGAGGGGGTAATAAAGTTGAATTCATCAATTTGAACTCATGTTTTAATCTTAATATAGATACACTAACAAAAAAAAAAAGGAAAATGTGACACTAAGTAGACCACAAAAAGGTCTATGTTGGATATTTGCTCCCAAGTGGGGTGGCATTAATTGGTGGTGGAATCTTTAAGGGGTCAAGATAGTGGAGAGTGGTCAAGTCATAGAGGACATTGCCCCCTCAAGGGATGAATGTTGGTAGCAAGACATTATAAGAGTAAGACGGGCCCCTCCCGGCCCTTTTATCTTCCTAACTCACCATGTGATCTCTCCCTCTCATACATGGTCCTCTCACACATGATACCATCTGCATAAGGCCTTCACCAGACCCAAACAGAATCTGGCACCATCCTCTTGGACCTCCAGAACTGTAAGCTAAATAAACTTCTTTTTATTACAAAATATCTAGCCTCGAGTATTTTAGTATATCAATGAAAAATAGAATAATACAGGTGTTACAAATAACTTTTAGCAAGTTGGCAAATTAATAGAAGCTGTGAATGATAAAAATCATCTATATTAGAGTGTAATTCAAAGCTTAAAATAAATATCTGTGAAGCTTTACTAATAAAAATGATTGAATAAATAAATGAGGAAAAAGAGAAAATTCCCCCATGCAGAAAATTCCAAATAGTTTAAGCAGATACTCCACCTTCAAGATATTCCCTATTATATAAACATGAACTGTATGTAGTGACTTCCTTCTAAAGAGTACAATATGGAAAGAACATTTTTAAGTTATTAACTTTATAAAGAGAAATCATTTGATAACCACAAGGTTATCAAATTTAATATTAACTGTAATAAACCATTGATATCTATGTGGGCCCTTAATATCATGTGATGAGAATGGAATTTTACCTCTGTAGTATCCTCCACAAAACCCAAGTATAATCATGAGAGAACCATCAGACAATTTCTAGTTGAGGAACATTCTACAAAATGTCTGACCCGTATTCCTCATAACTGTCAAGTTCATCAAAAACAAGGGAAGTCTTAAAAATCCTCACAACCCTGAGGAGATTAAGGAGACAGGAGTATTAAATGTAATATGGGATCCTTGAACAGAACAAAGGACATTGTGTAAAACAGAAGAAATTTGAATAAAGTATGGACTGTAGTTTATAATAATGTATAAATATTATTTTATTAATTGTAATAGATGTACCATAATAATGCAAAATAATGAACAATAGGGTAAACTGTGTGTGAGGTATATGGCAGCTCTCTAAAATAAATCTTTTCTACATCTAACAAGATTTTTGTGAAATAAAAAGACTTTAAAAAATGGTGTAAGGTTACCATCAGTCCTCCAATACAATAAAATAACAAGTGAAAGAGGTACATTTTCTCCAACTTTGAGACAAATTTTCCAGGTGCTTTGATATCTTGAACACATCTGTGCTTTGTGCACATCAGAAGAGCAACAGAGTCTGTAAGAGTCATTAGAGACTCTCAAGAGTAGTGTCAGCACCCAAGAACCAATAGTTCCTTAAAAGAAGACAGTAGTCCCGGATGAATATCTAGTTAATCTCCAACAAACCATCAACAGCACATAGTAAGTTAACTTATTCATGATAACATAGTAGAAATCACACTTGAGGCTGTGATAAATACAACAGGGGACTGGGATCCTGCAAGAGTCAGGTGAAACAAGAGGCAGTGGTACTGGATTATATACTGTTATTACTGAAACTTGAGAACCATTAAATCTTGAAGGTTATACATGCAATGTCTAGCACACTACAGGTCCCTCTAAAGTTTGGTTGCTTGCCAATGTACTGGAAGTTAGTACATTCCAGCTCACAAGAATATCACTCTTTAATTATTTTATTTTTATTCTCATCCATGTCCTTGAGGTTATTTGTGTCTATAGTACCTGAGTGCTGAAAATACCCCATAATACTGTGCTGCTCCACACCTCTTGCAACTCCTAGTTCAATGACATCACAATTGTAGCTTGACATCAGCCATAGTGAGAAGTATTTACAACATGGGAATTGGAAAATTCTAAAAGTCAAGGCTTGAAAATATGTTTTGTTGATAACTTAGAGTTTAAAAACTAATGCAGAAGGCATTAATAATGCACATTAAGTTTAAAACTGTTGTATCTACATTATGTTGACACTAACACAGAAAATGAAGGTCATGTTTGTCCAGCATTTTTAAAAAATACTAACTGATTCAACAAAGGGACTGCTCACAGCACAGATGATAAGTGAAGTTCTGACATGCATCTTTGTTGTTCCATTCTTGTTACTTATTTAATAAATAAAAAATAAGCCATATTTATGTTAAGACTACAGTCATTTATCAATTACAACCATAGTTTGTATATATACACACAAGAACTTTGAGAAAATTAATAAAAATTCTATGGTAACTATATAGCTATATGGAATGTAAAAAGGAAGTATAGATTTTTTTTTAATTATATGCTACCCATCCTTTATATAAGTAGAATGTAGAAATATATACACATAGCACACTTTTTTTTTTCTGGAGAAAAAGTTGTTAAAAAAAAGTTGTTAAACTTTTACCTGTATATCACAAGTTGTCCCTGTGGTTTTAGGAAGACTATCACTGTGTATCTGGGTACACGTACACACACACACACACACACACACACACACACACACAGTAGTCATTAGAGTCCTAGTTATTTGCTTAGATTTATCCAAGTTTCTGAAAGTGAGGTTTGTTGAGCTCCAGCCCGAGAAACAAAGAATAGAAAGGAGTAACTGTATGAGGTATCTGGGCAGAGGCTGAGGATGCCTAAGAAAACTAAAGGAATTAGGACCAAACCTCACACACATTAAGCAGTTTTGGCCAAACTGAGCTCTAGCTGTCTCTCTGCTTCCCCCACCTGGACCGATTGCAAGCAAGCACAACTCTCTTCATTCATCCTTGTCTTCTAAGCTTGAGTAAGCACATTCAATTTGCAGAAGTTTCTGTTGGCAGCAAAAAAATGATATATTAAATTGTGGGGAGCAAATTTTAGCAAAACATGTGAGGACATGAAGAAAAGGTGAAATACAAGAGTGAATAATATACTGTTTATATTTTTAAACTACTGCTCCCTACTGCCTTTACCACAGCTAATGAATAGAGGACTGAATTTATTATAAGAGGTGTCTCAGGGGACCTACTATCATCATAACTGAAATTTTTCTTTCAGAAAGGCTCTTGTCAATTCATACAGAGTATGAAAGAACCACAAAATCATAGTCTTTCTTTCTGCTTCTGTCCTAATTACTACAAAAAGTAGCAGCTAGCACCCTTCCTTGACACAACATTCTTTCATTATGTACATGTGTGTTTGTGTGTATGTGTGGGGCCTGTAAAAAACACTTTCATCTCTTCACCATGTTTTTGAGTATTAAGAAAATTTCTAAAATTTAGCTTTGGTATTTTAGCTATTACTTATGTATTCTAATAGGAAACAGAAAGAAATTGAATCAAGAACAAAATATCAGAGCTCAGGACAATAGGATGCTAAAGCCAATACACACTGATTGACAAGAACCAAGTGTATACAGCTCTTCCCAACACATGCAGTGGCCTCTCCAACAATTCAATAGCAAAATAACTACTCAATTAAAATGAGCACAGGAATTGAACAAATAGTTTGATAAAGATATAAAATGCACATCAGGTATATGGAAAGATGCTCATATTCACTAATCATTACAGAAATTCAAATCAAAACCAAATGAGATATTACATTAGAACTGTTAGTCTGGCTATTATTTTTAAAAGTAAGTATTGGCGAGGACATAGAGAAATTGGAATTTTTGTAGACTGTTGGGAAGAATGTAAATTAGTAGAGCTGCTATGGAAAACAGTACAGTTTCCTCTAAAACTGAAAATAGAACTATAATATGATCCAGCAATTACACTTCTGTGTGTTCATTCAAAGGAATTATACCTGTACTCCCATGTTCATTGCAGCATGATTCACAACACCAAGATCTGGAAACAACCTAAGTGTCTGTCTATGGATGAATAGGAAAAGAAAATAAGGTTCATACAGAAATGGAATAGTATTTGGCCTTTACAAAACAAACCCTAGCTAGGCACAATGCCATGTGCCTATAATCCCAGTGGCTTGGAAGGCTGAGGCAGGAAGATCACAAGTTTGAGGCCAGTCTCAGAAACTTAGAAACAACCTAAGCAACTTAGTGAGACCCTGCCTCAAAATAAAAGAAAAAAAATTAAAAGGGTGGGGATGTGTCTCAGTGATAGAGCACCCCTGCATTCAGGGTTCAAAACATTTTTTAAAAAAGAGAGAAATCCAGCCATTGGAGGCAAAATAGAAGAACCTGAAGCACCATGATAGTGAGATAAGCCATTCACAAAAGCACAAATACTTCATGATTCCACTTATATGTGGAATCCAAAAGAATCAAACTCATAGAAGCAAAGAGTAAAATGGTGGTTTCCAGGGATTGGGGGGGAAGAGAAGATGGGGTATATAAAGTTTCAGTTTTATAAGATGAATAAGGTATAGGGAATCAATTTATAACATCACGACTATATTTAACGATACTATACTGAGAAATTACTATTTTAAGAGGGTAGACCTCAATTTAAGTGTTCTCACCATAGTTTTCAAAAAGACATTGGATGAGATTCATGGCTACTGACTTCATTTTCTAACCCAAATATCCAATTTCAAGGCCTCCATCAAAATCTTGATCCATGATTTTAACTGAAAAACAAACCCATAATAATCTGTCCCTGCAATCATGATTGTGCTTATTTAAGCTCTCATAAATGCTAGAAAGTAAATAAGGCTTGGATTACGAAAGAAGAGAGTACAGATACTGATAAGAACTTACCACTTGAAATGTGGGTCAAATCCATATCAAAAAGCATAACTTGGATTCCATAGAGACTGATGGCCAGCAGAGCAGCTGTCATAAGCACAGCATTTATGAAGATTCAGAAAGTCTGCCCTTCTTGAATACCATTCTATTTCAGCCTTTTGTTAACATTTAAAACCATGAAGAATCAGATGAAATAAACAGAGTTGAATTTTAAGTGAAGTATGCATATACTTCCAAGGAGTTTTGTATCTATCATAATATTTTCCAAATATGATATTGTTCTTTATTTGATCTATGGAAATATTTTGGTCTCCATTATGTTCAAGCATTTGTTTCTTCCTATTATGGATGGTTATATTAGTTAAAATATGGAGAGCTTTGTTTATCTTGTGTATTTTTCACATTTTCCTCAGCTTCTCCTGGAACACATTTTATTTCATCATCAAATCCTTTATTTTAGGGTGATGACAGGAAAAATTATATGGGGAAATCTTCTTAAGGGTCAAGCTATGATTGACATCAAACTGCACTGAATCCTGAACAGAGGACAATCTATTTTAAGTAACTACAAAGTATGGTAAAGCTGTTAGCTGACAGAACCTGAAAGGCAGAAAATAGGACATACTCTTTTCTGCTTTGAAGGGAGGGAAACAGACTATCAGTAGTTAGACCTGCCTGCTATTGACTGCTATTGTCAGGATAAGTCAAGAGATGCATGAGCTCAGAAAAGGAGTACACTGCTTAACAAGATAGGGGAAGGGGGATAGGTTAAAATGAAAGTGTAAAGTACAATTTAAGTCCCACATCATTGAAAGACAGATCTTTCTTTAGGGGAAAAAATATCTGAAGATTCATTGGGTGTTTTTTTTAATGTATTAAAAAAATCCCTTGCAAAGGACATACCTGATAAAGCACTATTATCCAGATATAAAAAGAACTGTTAAAACTGAATAATAAGGGCTGAGGTTGTGGCTCTCTGATAGAGCGCTTGCCTAGCATGGATGAGGCACTAGGTTCTATCCTCAGGACCACATAAAAATAAATAAATAAAAATAAACGCATTGAGTCCACCTCCAACTAAAGAAATATTTTTTAAAAACTTAATAATAAGACAACCATGCAATTAAAATGGTCCAAAGACCTTAGCACACATCTTTTCAAACAAGAGTCACAGATTGCAAGCACATAAAAAGATGTTCCACATCATGTACCATCAAGGAAATGTAAATAAAACAATAATGAGCTACGTCTGCACACCTATTAGAATGGCCAACATCCAGAACCCTGGCAATATCAAATGTTGGTGTAGATAGGGAGCAGCAGGAACTCTCATGCATTGCTAGTAGAAATGCAAAATGGTATAACTACTTTGGAAGACAATTTTTCAGTTGCTTAAGAAACTAAACATGCTATTTGCATTGGATCCAGTACTTACAATACTTAGTATTCACCCAAAGGAGTTGAAAAGCCCCCACAAAAACCTGCATAAAGATATTTATATTCCTAATTGCTAAAACTAAGATATCCTAAGTAAGTGAACAGATAAATAAACAATAGTACATCCAGACAATGGAATGTTTATGCTAAAAAAGAAATAAGCTATCAAGCCATGAAAAGATTTAGAGAAAAGTTAAATGCATATTACCGAGTGAAATAAGTCAGTCTGAAAAGGCTAGGTTTGATTCCAACCATATAACACTCTGGATAAAGCAAAACTATGGAGAAAATAAAAAGATCAGCAATTGCCTGTGGGGGACTGTAAATATGTAGAGCACAGAATATTTTTTGTGTGTGTATGTGTGGTGCTGGGGATTGAATCCAGG